>NW_017731402.1:1862923-2014647 GCF_001890085.2 Hipposideros armiger
CTATGATTTCAGGCAGAGGGGTCATTGTTTCCATTGGCCAAGCCATGGACATTCCATTTTTATAAAAGTGTGCTGCTGAATGGCACTTTTGTCTAGCTCCTCCTTTCCTAAATATGTGAACGGGAATATCTGCAAACAGTGCTTGCTCATGCACCTGGATTCATTCCCCTCCTTCCGATATTTGGGGCAATGGGGTATGCAGCTATCCTCGCATGGTTATGTGGAATTGGATGCTGGCAGTGAGAAGATCTCAGCCCCCACAGGGTGCCTTGATTGCATTTCCCAGATAACCTATGGACGCGGCCATCATGGCTTCCGTTTTTATGATTTAATTATTTTACAATCCCAGCACTCAGTACAGTTTTGGGCATACAGTGGGTAGTCAGTCGATGTCTGTTTAATAAAGAAAACAGCACTTTATACATGTTTATTATCTGCCAGGCATTGTCCAAGTCTTTTGCAAATATGAACTCATTTAACGCTCATGACAGCCATATGGGACAGCTGTTATTAATGCTTCCATTATACAGATGACGGAATGAGGACATGGAGAGGCAAAGCAACTGGCTCCTAAGTGGTAGAGTTGAAATTTAAACCCAGGAATTCAGGTTCCAGAGGATATGGCTTTGCCCACCATGCTACACTTTTTCTCTCTGCTCAACTCCCAGGCCTATTTGCCTCACCTAGCCAGGTCGTCCCAACGTCCTTTCCAATTCTATGGTGTGATTCTAGCCTGATTCTTAGACAATTGATGGGACACAGAGAATCTTCCATTATCTACTATCCCCGCCCATCCCCCCTCCAAAAAAAATATTCCTGGGTCTTAAATTCCTGATAAAATTACATAAGGGATCATGGAACCACGATCTGTCCTTCTTCCAAAAGGGGGAAGCTTCCATAAAAATACAAGTATGAGAGCAAACAAGAAAATCGCACATGGCCCCAGTTCTCCCAATATCATTTTAATAGAAAGTGAGGTCACATGTATCATAAGGATTCCTAGTATCCCATTCAGTGGTTGCACATACCAGCAATGACCCAGCTCAGAAAGACGGGAAACTACGACAGCACAAAGGGCCCTTACTGATCCATGAGAGACCAGAGAGCACAAGTTCATTCTTGCGCCACCCAGACGGTGTTAGGGAGCCATGGCAGGGAGGAGCTCTAAGCGCCTATGTGTTTCCCCCTCGAGAAGCTAGACTATAAAGGAAAGGAGAAAGGGTCAATGGCAACAACTGGGAATAGAGAGGAAAAAGGTTGTTGTTTTGTTTTGTTTTATTTTAAGATGAGATACATGCGTCTATAGTTTGCAGAAAAGTAACCTGTTGATAGTGAGAGGGAGAGAATACCAGTGAGAGAGAGAATGGATCAAATGTGAGTCTGGACCTCGTGAGACAGGAGGGTGTGGGATGGAGAAAACTTATCTTAAAGAGAAGGAAAGGCCCCTTTTTTTTTCACAAAGATGACATGAGAATGGGTACCACATGGCCTCTCCTGATTCAGAGTGGGACCTTGAGGTAGTGGGCATAGAAACCGAAAAGCACCTTTGAGGTGTTCACTGACTCCATAGATAGCTTCTCCAGGAGAAATAAAGCACCGGTTGCAAAATGTTATGGCTACTGCAGGGGATTTAAACCAGGGACCAATGCTACAGATATTCATAGATAGAAACATGGAAGTCTGGGGAGTGGGACCCCAAACAGGCAATGCTGTCCTCAGTCAACCACCTGGGTCCTTAAAGAAAATTTGTATCCAAAAAGAAAGCAAGGTAAGGTAACACTTAATTTTTTTATTCCATGAATGTGTATTAAGTACTCTCTGCATGTCAGACACTTGTGCTAGAAATACAGCAATGAGAAGAAAAAAAAAGTCCCACTCTCATGGGATTTACAATCCATCTCCAAATTCATCAAGAGAAGGGTGACCTCAGATTGTCAGCCCAAGTTGCCCGTTCTGCCTGCCTCCATCGCAGAGACTGCCTTGAGATGTGAGAAGCGCTACACCTGCCATTCTCCATGGCAGGCAAGAGAAAGTGAAAGAGACAGAATGTTTGCCCTCACAATGAAAGCAGAACTGGTGAAGGCCACCTGTCCTAGCAAGGGAGGAGGGAGGAAGCCGCCCATGGCCTAGTGATGACTTAGAGATACAGAGCAGGGGCTGCTGCTGTGCCTCATCTCCTGGCAGTTGCCCTAGATCTAGTGTCCTCTCTGGCCTCTGGAACCCAAGAGAGATCGCTGATGGTCCACACACGCATGTTAGGATGCTGACTCAGCACAGCGAGGGCACTAAAGCCTCCAGGAAGTGGCTGCTTAAGTGTCCTAAAACTGGACCAATCCATAAAAACTCCTCTTGTGATAGTAGAGAGACATTGGGAAGAAGGAAGACAGGGGCCATGAATTTCCTAGCTCTCAGAAGCTAAAATTCACCCAATTTTCTTCTTTCTCCTGTTAACCCATGCGTTTGATAGTTACGCCAATGACGCACAAAGTTTCTTACTTAAGGACTCATGGGGGACCTTACACACAACTCATGAGGCCATTTCTCCAATTCGTACTACTATTCTTACGTTTTCTGCTGCAACCAACAAATGGGCAGCCTGAAGCCACCTTTTAAATACCTGTTTAAAGCCTCTCAGTTCTGTTACCGTGAGGACAGCATTCACCCAAATAACACAGTAACATTGAACCTCAAGTTGAGGTAGAAAACAGAAGATTCTCCCTATTTTTACCCTATTTTTAGATTCCCAAATCAACAGATGAAGGAAATTTAATTGGTCTTCAACATCATTCATGATCTCGACTCGATGTATTTTTTTNTAGAGGGGATGAAAACGCAAGAGACGCTGATGTCAAGAGGCCTGTGATCTTGTTAGTAAGACACGGCTAATGAACATTAGACAGGCAGGAGATTCCAGCTCCATCTTGAATACTTCTCTCCTTTGTCACAACCAGAGAACACCCACTAAATCTTCCCAACTGGGAGGTGGATATAAACAGAGATAAGGCTCAGACAGAGAGATTAAGTATATGGGTTTTGAATTCATACCACCAGGGCTCTAATTCCAGCTCCATCACTCAGTTGGGCAAATTACTTACCTCTCAATGCCTCAACTTCCTCAGCTGTAAAATGTGTATAATAATGTCTATCTCATAGAGCTGAAGTAATTGTTTTAAAAACATGTATGTCAAATCTGTGTTGTTGTTGTTGTTGTTGTTTTTCCTAATTCTTGGCCGTAAGGCTGGAAGATGGTTTCCACAGCCTACAGCATAACGATGGACCCTCCATGCTATGAGCCTGACTCTCATCATCTAAAGACCTCACCAGAGCACTGACTGCCCTTAATGGCCAAATGGGAATTCCCTGAAGGAAAAGATCATAATTAAATAGACACCCCCCCTCAAATTACATCACTGTCTTTTTCAAGAAGGCCTTGCAAAGCGCAAACTTGGTGTACACTGAAAATATATGTACCTAACAAAAGCCTTTAAATTACCAGATGCTCTTCTAAGTGACAAACAGACAACAGTTTCTACCCAGGGTGCCAAAAAAATGGACACACAGGACTTGTATTCATCTTCAGTTCTTAGTATATGTTGAGTATGACAATTTTAATACTTAAAATGTATTTTTTCCTTTCCTAAAATGTGCATACATTTTTTTGGCACCCTCTGTATATGCAATTTCCCACTACATTAGCCCCAAGCCCAATTGTATCTTTCATAGCCTTCACTCCTGAAGTTGAAGATGTTTTCTCCAAAGTCAATCTAGCTTCACTCATAGAAAGGNGGCAGCAGAATTCTGTGGAAAGCACCTTCTCTTTCTGCCTGACACCTACACACCTAACTGCCTTCCTGGCTACCTCAGACCCACAGTGTCACGTCCATTCCAGACACGCTTTCAGGATGCCTTTTTCCTTAACCTGTGCTTTCAGGGAAAATGGTTGTTCTTTATCCCGCTCTTGCAAGGCCACTTGAAGTGGCGTAAGTTGTTTTAGGTTAAGTTGTCAGGGATAATAATGGTAGCTTTTTAAAGCATTGGCCTTTATATTTTCATCACCTTAACTAGGAAAATTAAGGTAAAATGTTCAGGCATTGGGTTGATAATTCAGGCAGGGGACCAGTTGGGCTATATCAAATTCTCACTCAGAGAGCTCTTACTTTGCCCTGAAAATAAAACTCCCTACACATCCCAAGTTGGGAGTCTGAACCTGTGCAAGAGATTGGAAAAATAAGGGGAAGGGTATTTTTATCACTCATTCATTCACTCAATGGATATTTATTGCCCGTGAGGCACTGTGCTGGACCTGAAGGATTCAAGGATGATCAGAAACAGACACAGCTCTTGCTCTCAAGAGTTTATAGTGCAGATGGGATAAAAATGGCCCCAATAGCAACTAAAAAAAACATGTGAAATCACCTTGCCCCACATCAATCCTTATAGCCTACTGAAAAAGAAGAAGCAGAAAGATGAAGACAAATATCCTTTTTTGAGGGCTCAGTCTCAGTCCAGTTACTATTTTGAAGCTTTTTTTTTTAGGTGCATTTTCAGATTTAATTCTCACAACAAACCTCCTATGAGCCTTATTTTATCCATGATGAATTGAGACATTCAGAACTTTAATAACAACCTCAAGGTCATCAGCTCAAGGGGAGTGTAACTGAGATTTGAATCCAGGCCTGACTGGCTCCAAAGTGATTGTTTCAACTCAATGAATGAAGACCATGCGCCCATCCTCCCTTTGGCCAGTACCGTCTAATGGCTTGTGGTATACCTCGTCGAAGCCTTGGAAAAGTCCTGTAGAGTAAGCAGGACAGGGGTGAGTGATAGAAGGAGAATGCCTTGGCATGAAGGGTCAGGTGTGCTGGCCCAATTGAAGACGTGCAGCAGGCATTGTATACGAGCCCAAGTCACCTACCTGGCTAGTCCTCATCATTCTCCTCTATCTTCTTGCCTGAATAAATTGTCAATGCCTGAGGACTGGAGCCATGGAGGTGGCAGCAAATATCCTCCTCCCTGCAGATTTAAGGTGATGTAAAGGGTTTTTGAAATCCTCACGGACATCTAAGTGCTGCATTGTCCTCCACACCACCTGGGGGCGCTGCATTTCTCAGCTGGTCAGTACTNTCATACTTAATACCACATATAATATGGCAAACAATTCTCAGTAAATTTTCTTTCTGGTTAATATAAAATTATGATGGCAGATGATTGAGAATTTGAGCTCCATGACTTTTCTTCTTTAGGAAAAAAAAAATTTAGCCCTCATTTAACAATGTCTCTTGCTGGCTTTGAATCAGTTCCTTCTCACTATTATCTGATTTTGGCAAATTTACCAGGAAGACAAGATTACAGTGCCCACACTCTGCTTTTCAATCTTTCTGGAAACTTCTTTGTATCTCTATGTCAACAGAGTGGAGAAAAGATAGTGTTTCATTTGGAGCTGCCCACAGCTATTGGCGTGCTCCTTAATTAGTGTCTGTGGGCAGTTAGCATTGTTTAGATTTCATTCAACACACTTACCCCGAAACGTGCTTCTCTCGGCTGCTGTGGTGTGCGCCAGCTGTCTTTGCTCTCTCAGGGCCCAATTCAGAGACCAAAAATTCTCTTATGAGCACAAATGTCTGAGAGAGGGCATTTGTTTATTTTCTGCTTAGGAGACAACTTTCATATATCTCTGCCATTAAAAAATAAATAAGTAAATAAATATCCACAAAACCATGACAGACAAAAAGTAGGGTATCTCACTTCCACCTAAACTAAAAGTTTGCCTCATATGGAAGTTGCGTGCCTCTTTGATCAAAATAAATAAATAAATAAATAAATAAATAAATAAATAAATAAATAAAAATACTGCTCTTCTTTTAGAAATAATAAGCTCATATCTAAAAGCCAGTTTGAAGACTAAGCATCCATGACAAAGAAGGACAAAGAAACTATGATTTCAGGCAGAGGGGTCATTGTTTCCATTGGCCAAGCCATGGACATTCCATTTTTATAAAAGTGTGCTGCTGAATGGCACTTTTGTCTAGCTCCTCCTTTCCTAAATATGTGAACGGGAATATCTGCAAACAGTGCTTGCTCATGCACCTGGATGCATTCCCCTCCTTCCGATATTTGGGGCAATGGGGTATGTAGCTATCCTCGCATGGTTATGTGGAATTGGATGCTGGCAGTGAGAAGATCTCAGCCCCCACAGGGTGCCTTGACTGCATTTCCCAGATAACCTATGGACGCGGCCATCATGGCTTCCGTTTTTATGATTTAATTATTTTACAATCCCAGCACTCAGTACAGTTTTGGGCATACAGTGGGTAGTCAGTCAATGTCTGTTTAATAAAGAAAACAGCACTTTATACATGTTTATTATCCGCCAGGCATTGTCCAAGTCTTTTGCAAACATGAACTCATTTAATGCTCATGACAGCCATATGGGACAGCTGTTATTAATGCTTCCATTATACAGATGACGGAATGAGGATATGGAGAGGCAAAGCAACTGGCTCCTAAGTGGTAGAGTTGAAATTTAAACCCAGGAATTCAGGTTCCAGAGGATATGGTTTTGCCCACCATGCTACACTTTTTCTCTCTGCTCAACTCCCAGGCCTATTTGTCTCACCTAGCCAGGTCGTCCCAACGTCCTTTCCAATTCTATGGTGTGATTCTAGCCTGATTCTTAGACAATTGATGGGACACAGAGAATCTTCCATTATCTACTATCCCCGCCCATCCCCCCTCCAAAAAAAATATTCCTGGGTCTTAAATTCCTGATAAAATTACATAAGGGATCATGGAACCACGATCTGTCCTTCTTCCAAAAGGGGGAAGCTTCCATAAAAATACAAGTATGAGAGCAAACAAGAAAATCGCACATGGCCCCAGTTCTCCCAATATCATTTTAATAGAAAGTGAGGTCACATGTATCATAAGGATTCCTAGAATCCCATTCAGTGGTTGCACATACCAGCAATGACCCAGCTCANTCCAAAAAAAGAAAACTCACAAAAGTTAAAAATGAAAGACTGGATAAGATAGATTGGGTAATACAAGGAAAACAATTCAGAGGTTGCAATATCAATATTACACATGCAGAATTCAAAGTAAAATATTAAATGGGACAAAAAGGATCATTTTATTTTTATAAAGATGACCAAATAAAATAAAGTGTATAAGTACTGAATTATATGTACCAAATCACACAATCTCAAAATACATAAAGTAAAACTAATTGAGTTAAAAGTAGGAATTGACATAGATAACACAATGCTTTTTTCATTTCCTGACTGATGAAAGTAAATAGTTCTTAAAGATACAGAAGATTTGAAGAGTAAATCTAGAAGTAGATTGACTTAACATTCAACTTAGAACCTTATCATTAGGATGAATGGATAACAAACCTTCTATGTCAGCCCCATGAATTATTTACTAAAAAAGTGATCATATATTGGTCCATGATGAAAATAAGTTTCCTGAATCAACAATTAAATAAACCATATTCTCTGACTACAGTGCAATAAAAGCATATAAAAAAACCCCAAAACCTTAAAAGTCAACATTTTTCCCATTCCAATTATGGCCAACAAAAAATAAAATGAACAAATAAATGAAATAAAAATGCCTCCTACCCCAGCTGTAGTGCAACAGCACATGGTGTTCCCCAATTTCGATCTTCTCAGTCTTCAGGGCAATGGGGCTAAGTGTGGGACTGACTGTGTCCTCTCAGTTCAAAGTCCTTGGCTGTGAGCAGCCTCACCCAGATTTTCCAAAGCTCTGTATGAAGCTTGTCTTCCATATGTATCATGATGTGTAAAAAAACAAATCACACTTATAGGATATTTATAAATTATTGATAACAAGACTACCATCCTCAATCTGAAGCACAAGAGGAAGAAAAAAGTAATAAAGATAAAAATAGAAGACAAGAAATCAATTTAAAAAATAGAATTGACAAATGAAAGGCTTCAAAGGATATTCTTTTGAATCAGACAGACCAGGTTCAACAGCTGCCCTGACCAGTGCTAGCTGTGGTTCCTGAGATCAGGTACTTAAATTCTCAAAGCCTTAGTGTCTTCTCCTGCACTATGAGGAAAACCAGAGGTTGTTAGGGGATTAAATGAGGTAATAGATGTAAAGCTGTTATCATGAAATCCCTAACACACAGGGAATACTCAAAAAATGTCTTGGCTATTATTAACCAAGTGTGAGCTATTTGAAAAGATCAATAAAATAAGCAAACCTCTAGACAGTCCAAGTATAAAAGAGAGAAAAAAAAACCCCAGCATTAATGATGAGAGTGTGTAGCAACAGATAGTGTTATTTTAAAAATTGTAAGAGAACTACATTATTCTATTCTACCAAATTGAAAATCTCAATGAAACAGATTGCTTTCTAAGAAAATATAAATTACAACATCTTACGCAAGAAAAGTTAGAAAGCCTGAGTGGACCAAAAATATTCAAGAAAGTGAAAACAATTGTTAAAACATGATCCCCATGAAAAGCCTATTTATTTGGTTTTTGTTTTTTTTTGGGGGGGTGGGGGGAGGCAGATTTTAACAACCTTCAGGAAACAAAAAGCTGCTATATCATTTAAATTTTCCAAGTATAAAAAGATGAAAACACATCAATTCATGCTATAAAATGAGGATAATCTCATTACCAAAACCTGCCAAAGCACAAGAAAAAAAATTTGTAACTAACCACACTTATGCTTATTAGACACAAAATATTAAATAAAATATTAATACATTAAATTCAGATATATAACACAAAGGTTATGCATCATGACCAAGTACAGTTGATGCATATGATGGTTCAACTTGGAAATGAATTAATATGTTATCATATTAATGGGACAAAGGAGATAATCCGTATGGCCATCTTGATAGAGGGTGGAGGTAGTGTATATGATAAACTTCACTATTAATTCCTAATTTGTAAAAAAATATATTAATAAAATAGAATAGATATTTCATTAATATTATTTCCAGAAGTGCCTAACCCTTGACCAATTTTTCCAATAAAATCAGAAGCAATACAAAGAGTCCCATCATCACCACTTCTAGTTAAGATTATTCTTCAAGTCTAGTTAATGCAATTAAACATGAAAACAAAATACTGTAAAGGAGGAAGAAAAATGGCCAGGAATTATAGATGTTATGGTTGCTTACCTACGAAAGATATTGGGAAAAGGAGATTTATCTGAGAGAGTATTAGAACTGACATCCGGTTCACACCCAGTATCTGGGCTGATTGGTTGGTTTTCAGTCTGCACCACTAATTAAGTATTTTGAATTGTGGCTGCTAGGAAGGCCAGCAGTAAACCAAAAAGGAAATGAGTAGCTTTCCTACTTGCCAATCATGATCAGTTAAAAAACATAGTGGTAAAATGATCCAATTCAGAGTAATAACCAAAGATATAAAAAATCAAGGAATAAACTGAACCAAAAATATGTAGGGACCTTTTAATAAAAACTATTAAACTGCCCAGAGGGTCATAAAAGAAGAGTTCAGTACTTGAATACAGACTTGTATCCTTGTAGTAAGGATACCTACTATTGTATAGATTCTTTGCAAATTAATCTGTAAACACAACTCAATCATCCTGAAAATCCAATGGAGTTACTTTTTTTGGAGCTTGATAAAATTCTGGTAGAATAAGCATGTGAAAATGTTTTGAAAAAGAAGAAAGATGAGTTGGGATTTTTTTCTTAGCAGATATTCAAATGTGTTATAAAACCACAATACTTAGAATAATCTGACATTGGAGTCAACATAGACAACATCAGTGAAATCAAGTAGAAAATCCCAAGGAAGCCCTATGTATATTTAAGAATTTAGTGTATGATAAAGATGGCATTTCAAATCTGTGGGGAAAAGATAAATTATTCAATTAATAGCTGAAGAAAATATAGTGACTAGTTTTTATAATCTTTAAGTTGGGATGGGCTTTCTAAATATGACACAACAAGATGAAACCATATAAGAAAATAAGGATACTTTTAGCCTCCAAAAAATTCTACTGACAAAAATTAAAGAACAAAGCATAAACTAGGAAAGATTGGTTTTTTTGTTTTCATTTTTTTCCTTTTTTTTAAAGAGCCAATATTCCCTTAATCATCAATGTATCCCTACATAATGAAACAGTGCCTGGCACATAGTAGGCATTCAAATAAATGGCTATATAAAGAGATCTTGTAAGTCAGTAAGGAAGAAATGAACACTTCAATTTTAAAAATTAGCAAAAGACATGAATATTAAAGAAGAAATATGAAAAGCCAGTTAAAAAATTTTTCAAGAATTATATATCTCACCAGCAATAAGATAAATGTAAATTAAAATAAGAGTTCACCATATTTCAGCTATTACTATTTTTACTCTGAATTGGCCAATATGTGGGGGAAAGAGCACTCATCAACTTCTAATATAAATTCATAAAGTTTCTCACATAAAAATTTGTGCAATATAATTCAGCCTACAAAACTACAGACTTTTTGTTCTAGCAATTACATTCTTAGGAATTTTCTCCAAGGAAACAATTTTTAAAACGTGCAAAGATATAGATACAAAGGGTATTTATCAAGCATTGTTTATAAGAGTGAACAACTAGAAACAAATGTTAAAAAAACAGGGAATTTGTTTCATAAATTTTGGTACATTTTTAAATGGAATACCACTCAACAAGGATAAGCAATGATGCAGATTTGCATTAATTAACATCAAAATATGTTCATGATATGCTGCTAGATCATAAAAGCTAGTTTTAAAGCAGCATATGTAAAAATTATATCTTCATATGCATGGAAAAAACTGGATGATAAAAATCAAAATTTTAAGATTAGTTTTATCATGGTAATTTTATTTTTTTTCATGGTCTTCTATATGGTCTAATTATTTTCAATAAATGTACTATTTCTATAATTAAATTGGTAATTTTTTATAGCAATAGAAAAGTAGTCCTTAGTAATCTGGAAAGAAATCTTTTGGTTTCTTTATTGATGCCTCCATCTCCTGAGGTTACTGTTTTACTTTGAATGGCTTCTTTTTACTAGATCTTTATTGTCTACAGGCTTTGCTAGAAGATAACATCTGGTTATTATTAAAGGAAACCCCTAAATCATCCTCCACCCCCCAACACTATATTTGTTTACCACTTCCCACCCACTTCATCCCATCACTATTTTATTTTTAAAATTTTTTCATAATCTTAGTGAAATCATTCCATTTACATATTTGCCTACTTGTTTATCATTTATGTTTCTCTACCAGAATGCCATCTCCATGAGAGTAGGGACTCGAACTGTTTATGTTCAAAGCCATTTCCCAGTCTTCAGAGCAGTGACTGCCACGTGGTAGAGGCTCAGTAAATACATGTAGAATGAATGAATGAATGAATTTATTTTAGAAGAGTCAGTTTACTTTCTTTGATTAAGCAAAAGATTTGTGGCCTCTTCAGAACATTTTGGAATTAGATCTGCTCATTTTCTCTATTAAACAGTGAAGCCAACCTACCCGGCAATGGTGTAGGGTAGAAATCATTGAGGTCTAGAAGCCAGCAGAGCTGCACTGCAGTCCTGGTCTCACCATAAACAAACTTCCTTATCAAGTCAGTTTTGCTGTTCTTGCTACACAAGACTGACCATAATCAAAAGCTGGAAAAGAAAGAACTCTAAGCTGCTCTCCTTGTTCCGTCTCCGGGCTGTTTTTACCTCTTCAGCAGGGTTCCCTCTCTCCCATGTGCCTTCATCCTCTATGGCTTCACCCTCCCAATTGATGGGAGGTCACTTAAGCCTCCAAAGGGTATATTTTGCCTGCCTCCAGGGCACTCAGGCTCATATCCTGGCTCTCATGATCTTCCTCTTTGCTTATCATGGAAACCCACTTTCAGGCCAATATCTAAAAAAACTAGCACAGATTGCCCATTCTGTCTGCTTACTCATAAAATCAAAACAACTTTGTTGCCTGCAAACTGGAACTGTTGGGCAGAATCATTGTCACCTTGTGACTTATAAAATTTGGATGACAAAAATATGCTAGATAATTATAAGGCACGTTTACCAGTCACCAATGTGTGATCCAAAAATGAAGTCATGAAAAACCACAATACCTTCTAATACAGAATAATCTAATTAAATAATAGATGTTATCACTCAATAACCATCCAAGTCTTTAAATGCCATCAGCCCTGTGGAAGGTATAAAAAGTTGAATCTACTCCTAACTCAGTGAGCTCAAGATCTAAATTGTAAATGTGAGATATTATTATCTGAACCTCCCAGGACTGCCTTGGCACTGGGGGGAATGGTATTGTAATCTGCGATTTAATCTTCTCTACTTTCTCCCAGGTATTTATAACACAGCTGTGGAAAGGTGCTCCTGGCAGGAAGTTGGCATCCAATTTTTCAGGCTGGGAGCAAATATCTAAATCAAACAGAAAAAAAAAAATCCAAATGGATGAATTTGTTCAAGTTTTAGAGCTGGGGAAAAAAATCTCAATAGAGTTAAAGCTCAGGTCTAGAGAGCATTGACTGAGGTCAGAGATAGGTAGTTACCTGAATAACTCAAGTTCTAAGCTCATTCTCCAGTTTTCTAGGTAACACAGGCCCAAGCTGATTTGTTACCTGTGGAGTTGATGATCACTCCATTTGAAGACGCTGCATATGAGACCCTATTACCAAGATGGACTCGACGTTCCATAATTCAATTTTAGAAGTCTTTGGTATTTAAATAAAACATCTTCACTGATCATAGACTAGCCCTTTTCTTTCTTTTTTTGGGAGGTTGGGGATGGAATTATGTTCTGTGTGGTTTTTATAATTTAAAAACATATTGTAAGTATGTAATTAAAGGACTTCAGGAAAGACATTTAAAATCTTAAGTCATCTGCTTTCCCTTCAACCCAGGTAGTCTCCCACCTGGGCTGAGACTACCTGGACGGGAGCAAAAGCAGATGATATAAGACCGAAAGACCTAACCATTCATTAGACTCAGAGAAACCAACCACTTTTGTTCTACATGCAAAATCAGAAAGTAGGCTCTCCTACTCAGGAAATAACAATTAATGGAACAGCTTCAAAGTAAAGGCAATCTTTGAAACATGCAAAGATTGCACATCAGCTTCTGGCTGGCTGGGGAGCTACTGGCAATGACAGCATCCTACACTCAGGCCATGTAGCCCGACGGCACCCACATCCACTCAGCAGTACCATGCTGCACCCCACAGTTACCAAGGCACTTTAATAAACACCATCTCATCTGATCTTTACTTTTTCTTTAGGGGGAACAGGCAGAAGCTAGCTTCTCTCAAGCACAGAGCCAGATTAGCAACTAGCCTGTGGATATCTTCAAATAAACCAAATCAGTCAGAAACATGGGTCAGGGTCAAGGCTGGACTATCTCAGAATTTTAAGAGCCTCACAAGCACATGAATGTTGTGTATACACACATCTACAGCCTCCACTGCACCTACAGCGGTATTTTTCGGAACAGGTAATTAATTGCTACTCTGCTACCAATAACGGTAATATTGAGCATTTAAAATTTTCTGTGCAATATTCTAAGCATATCACATGTATTACCTTGTTTTAGTCTCATAATAAGTCTAAAAGGCTCTCAATAAACACCCATCCCAAAAATGGCCTGACTTGTGTCAGTTGAACAGCACTTGGTGATGTGACTTTCTCCCTTCACAGCCACAGTATCGTGACCTTCATTGGACTCTAATTGGAAGTATCTGGATTTTAGGGGGCAACAAAAAGAATGATGGAGGCTGAGTAAGACACAGTCGTTCACCTCCCCAGAAGTTTCTTGTCCCCAGCTCTAGGAAACTCAATTCCACATTTCTTCAAGTAGTAGAGCAATGTTACAGAACCAAGAGAGGGCCTAATCATTAGCCCCGTAGAGAAATTCTTGACCCACTTAGGATGCAGTTTCCCTGGAGGAAATTTCCATTTGAAAACTTCAGTGAATGTGTATTAAGTGTCTACAGTGTTTGACATATTCTCATCCCATAGAAGAAACAAGATATTATCCTCAGGATCATTATTATAATAATAGATATGATATCATAACAGTAGACACGACCTATGACTCAGAAGCCACAGATGCTAATGTCCTGTTGAACAAAAAATATTCAAGTCTGACATCACAGGATTGAGATCTGGAATGGAAATCATCGGTTTCCATCAGTATGACTTAGGAGTCATCCACTGAAATGGAAGTCACGTGAGAGACGTGGAAATACACGTGACAACCTAGGCTACCCTGTTTGAACTTCATCTTATAGCTGAGGAGCCCTTCCTATCTGCTTTCCAGGTTCCTCCCACCTGGAGGACCTCACTGCTCTGTCATAGTGGCAAACCGTCTTTCCCAGCTCTCTCCTTCCTCAGCCACCATCTGGGTGATTGCCACCATGCCTTAAACAAACTCTGTTCTTATTCAGAGTGTTGTTCTTCCTTGTCTTCTCCTTTTTTTATCCCATGAAGCATAAGCCCTCCATTGCCTTTACAGACTGTTGATGGGTGCTAGGCCATTTTCCACTAGAGAAGTATTCCCCTGCTCTTCCCAAGCTCCCACTCGAATGCTGGGGGTGAGAGGGACGTTTCCGAACAGCTGCTCTTGCTGCTCTGCCCGAAGTTCAGAAAGAACAGCGACTCCTCAACCAAGCAGAAATGAAGAGTGCCATCCCCCTGGCCTTCTGTGCTCTGTCTCACACACCCACATTTGCATTCGTTCTCAGCTTCTTTCCACGCTGCCAGTTTTGTTTGTATGTCTGGCACCAGGGGTGGCTCCCAGGACGTTTTGCAGCCATCTTCTTTCGCCCAGAAGGAAGGTGGACCACTCTGACCCGAACGGACTGCTGAATGCCAACTGGCAGGTGGCGAGGGTGAAGGGAGGGCGATGACATGGCAGGGTACTCCCAGCAGGCAGGGAATCAGGGCACCAGATTGGCACCCACAGTTGCAGCTTGAAACCATCAACAACAGCCAGGATCCTGGGTGCTGAAGCCCCCTGCCACTCCCCACAATCTTGGAATCTTCTCAGAGTGATTTGAATACTAATGTAAAGGAAACCTCTCAGAAGCCACATTCAGCCTAGGAATCAGAGCTCTGAGCTAGTCTCATCTTCTTCTAGATTCATGTGTCATACAGATTCACTCCCCAAACCAACGTGAATCTCCTCAAAGGCGGGGGAGAGAGCAATTGCTAGACGTAGATCGCAAGCTCTTCTTTTTCCCCGATACCTCCTAGCTTTCACATTGCTGTTTCAAATATATTGGGGTGCAGGGGTGCTGCTTTCAAAAGTCTCCTCCTGCCAGGCAAGGGTGCCCCCTCTCCTGCCACTGATGTTCAAAGCATTTTCACAGTGGAATTGTGGAAACCATTAGGATCCCAGCTTGAAACTAAGCTTAACTTGTGGATGAGCTTCTCTCCAAACCTAGTTCCCACTCTCAGAAACTCACCTTCTCTTTTCTTGAGGGAGGACAGTTTCTTCCTTCCCTGCACTCACTATTCTGGACATTCACATGACCCCTCCAGTCTTTCTCTCTCTCAGTCATGCCACAGGAACTCCCTTTTCTAATCCACTTAACCAGGTCTCCCCACATCCTATGGGCAACTTTGTGACCAAATGTCAGCAGCTCTCCCCACACCTTTCCTTCTGGCACTTTAAGACAGGTTCTGGACATTTCCTGTTCGCCCCTCCAGGTCCACTCTCCACTCTTTTCCACCCTGCTCTGCACCTTGGGAGGCTGGCTCTTTGAGGACCACACCAATAGGGTCCCTTGTCTGCTCGAAATGACAGTTGATAATGGGAGGTTCCAGCAGGAGATCAGAGGGTGGGAAGAGATTGAGGTCAGAGTGTTTATTGCCCCAGTTTCATCTCCCCCCCCCCCAGGGCTGCAAGTTGGATGCCTCCTTCTACTCTAGGTTCCAGTTCTTGTTAGAATGCCTCCTCCTTGTAAGTACTGTCTCCGGGTTCCCTGGAGCTGTTCCTCTGCTTTCCCTGTCAGACTTAGGTGTGGCAATGGCTCCCTGCAGTTGCTACCCTGCAACATCCCTCCCTGGCTTCCCAAAACTCTTCCCACACCTTCGTAAATATTTCCTTGATGACACACTCCTCAAATACCCAGTTTTAGTGTGTCATCTCTTTCCAGGACCCTGACTGATACAGGAGACTTTTGCTACATAACAATGGAAGGTTTTTGCTAATTCAATTCAATTTAACTGAACAAATATTGACTGAGAGCCTACTATGTATCAGATCCTGTTCTTTGCACTGGGGTTACAGCCGCGAATGAAACAGAAAAATGTCTGCCTTCATAGGAATAGCATTCTAATGGGGGAGGATAAATAATCTTAAGAATAAGTCAGCAAACTAGATGATGTACTAGCAGGTGATAAGTGCTTGAAGACAACAGGAAGCAGGCAAAGGAGAGAGGGAGTGGCAGAGGTTGGCAGGCATGCAATGCAATTTTGTACACAGTGGCCAAAGATGGTCTCCATGATGAGAGATGTGGATGATAATGCAGTGAGAGCACAAAGAAGCATACACAGTACATGGAATATTGCCCTGGAAGAGTTTACAACCAAGTTACAAAAACCGGGTTATGAATCGTCCTCAGGGTCACACTTAAGATCATAGCTCTTTATGATGCAGAGCCAAAATTAAGATCAACATTGGCACATCTCTATAGGATGCTCAATGACACACAGACAATGGTTTAATAATCTCATTGGCAAGTATCTTTAGTGCAAGGGTGTAGAGTGAACATGGAGATAGACTGTCCTGACCCCTCCTTGAAGAAAGACCTGTTGCCAAAGCTACTGATAGTTCTGTCAACAGGCACCTTACAGCTCTCAGCTCTTGCAGGTGTGGTCTTAGCTTCAGAGAACTGATGAGCTAGCTAGCCGTAGGCCATGCCCTTCAAATTGTTAAGTCAAGGAAGATACAGATTTTTGCCGATAATAGGAATCCAAAAAATAATAATTTTGATGGATGACATAGTTAGGAGTTAGCATGGTAAAGTGATTAGATTTTATAAGAGTAAACCCTAAGCTCTGAAAGCAGATCCAAAACAGCATTCAGTGAATCTTAGAAGCATATCGAATAAAGAAATGTTAAGAGTTTTCCTTGACGGTGGGCTCACGCGTCAGCTGCAAGCTGATAAACTTGCACAGGAATGCCTGCAGGCTTAGGTCGCATTAATGGAGGTATGACCCCTAAAGAAGATATTGGTCCTGCTTAATTGTCCACTAGTTTAATCACAGGTAGACTATCACATTCAGCTCTGGGCATCACCTATATATAGCAAAACACAAACTAGAGTATATTTATAATAGAGAGGCCAAAATGGCAAAGTGACTCAAAAGTATTCCAGAAAAGCCTGGGGCTAAATAACCTGTAGAACTACAGACTTGCAGAAGATATGGTGGTGAATGAAGGCAGCTTTTACACCTCTGAAGTGCTGATATGAGGAAGAAGAATTAGACTAAATCTTTTCCAAGAGAGAAAAACCCAAGACCCAGGAATGGAATCTGTATTCTATCAACAAAAAGTTAATTGAGCAACCTACCTCCAGCTAGTCATTATCTTGGCTGCTGATACTGTGCTGAGCAAAGCAGCGACTCTCTGCCCTCATTGAACTTACCATTTAGAGAGAGGACTGACACTAAACACAAAATCATTATATAAATATATATGATGAACTATGAAGGACAAGGAGAAGGTGCGGTCCGAGTTTCCTGAGGTTTTAGGAAATGATCTGTTTGATATAATCTTTGTTTTGTATTATTCTGTTTTGTTTCAGAGTTCAAGGAATTGAAAAAACAATGCTTCTGAAGCCCTGTGAGTAAATGGGAGAATGGTATGAATTATTAGGGGACCAATGAAGATGCTAGAGCAGCAGTCAGGGAAGAGGTGCTCCTTAAAGGGTTGAACTTGGGTGGTGGCCATGCACATGGAGAGAAATTGTTGTATTTAAGAGAAAAAATCTCAATGACTTCAGGATAGACTGGACAGAAGTAAGTAGGGCCTTCATTAATTCACACTCTGATACTTTGTTATTATCTGGAGAAAATCTGGTCTAGAATGCTTTATCATATCTGAAAGAAAGTGTTTGTTGGGTCAATGAAACAAATTTGGAGGACAGAGATTTGGAAGGGAACGTTTAACCTACTTCAAAGAATACATA
Source organism: Hipposideros armiger (assembly GCF_001890085.2). Classification (NCBI taxonomy): domain Eukaryota; kingdom Metazoa; phylum Chordata; class Mammalia; order Chiroptera; family Hipposideridae; genus Hipposideros; species Hipposideros armiger. Next base: position 1,881,109 of record NW_017731402.1, read on the forward strand.
TTTTTAAAGAGTTAGGTAAAGGCCATCCTTTAAGTAGACTCCCAGCATCTCTATAATTTGAAATAAATTTCTGAAGTTCAGACTTGTCATAGATCCAAATGAGTCTTTATCTCACAATCACTTATTCATTCAAAACATTTTATTTAACATTTAAAATGTGCAAGAAGCTGTGTGGGTTGCAATGATGAATCAGAAGAGGGCTTGTACAAAAGGAACGGGAACACAGACTGTGTCCTAACTTAAGGCCTTTGTGACAAGTAGAAACCAAATGACATAGGGAACAGTGAAGGTGTTATTTGGGCTGTGCCTTGAAAGGTGGGCAATGTTGAAGGATTCAGTGACAGAGAAGCAGGCATTTTAAGAAGAATCAACAGCATAAGCATCAACAGAGTAGTGAGAGGGTTAGGAACATGGGCTGAGCCAGTAGGAATATTAAAATGTGTGGGTTAGTAACTAGAAAATGTTGCTAAAATATTTAGTTAATGAAAACACAAAAAATAGAAAAATGAAAAATTTTCCCCCAAATGTACTTCACACATCACAGATTCATCCAATCCTATGGCTAAATAGGATCTTAGAAGGCCAACTCCATGGCTTTTCATCATTATTTTGCTATGGCTTGGTCATCTGGATCGGGGCCTAGGACTTCTGGGGTCTGTCTGCCATAGTAAAGACATGGAAAATACTGACTTAATGTCCAGGTTTCTGATCATTAGACCCTGTTTTCACTCCAATTTTCCTTTAAACTTCGAGAAATATTGTCCATTTACAATAAAGCTTTGAGGCCATCAAGTTACTCCACCAAGAATGATTTCCACTGATAGAGCTCCAAGATAGCCAGGTAATCCCAGAGGCCTTTATTCAGGGCACAAATGTTTGAGGTTCTCCTGAATTTTCTCATGTCTACTTTCTCCTATCAATCCCAAACAAGGCTGCATACTTCCAAGGAAAATGAGAGTGGAGCCAACTTGGGAATCTATACCCAGATGGGATCAAGGAAATGTGGGATCAATGGTTACGCACACAGAAAATCAGCAGCAGACATCACTCTTGCTGCCCGGGTAGCTGATCTACATCCTTTGGTCCAGAAATACTAGATAATATTCTTGCAAACATTCCCCCATAATATCACATCCTTTCTTTACAAATGTTAGTCAACTGTCGGTGGCTATTTCTTTCGAGCCATTTTTCCAATAGTTATCAAAGTGTTGAAATGATCTATTCATTCTTATTCACCTTCTTAACTAACTCTACCCACTTACAAAATAAATGACTGTTCAGGGTCAGTAATAAAGTAGAACTAGACCCACACAGGACAGAACCCATGATCTTGACCTCATTGTTGTTCTGTACTAACCTGAGCCTTCCAGCCCTGCTAATTAGGTAACAACTATCCAGGGCCTTGATTCACGCAGCAGTCAGAGCTCTGGCAGGCTTGTCCTTATGCCAAAGATGTCACCATTTGTCTGGTCCTAGGAAACTCAGTGCCTGCATTTCCCTTGAGGGCCTCCTAGGGAGTTTCCCACATCGAAAGATGGTTTATATTTAACTTTATCACACAGCAAGTGCAAGTGAAAGATGGTGAGTTTCACAGAATAATAGACCACCTGTCATCTCTTATTAGCTCGATATTCACATTGGAGACTTGTTATGTTAAAGGGCACTGACATGCCTTATATCAGACAATTGAATTATCGTTCAACGCTATGTAGATTATTAAAATACCATTGTTCCTACGATAGAGAAACATACATCATAGCATCAAAACAGGCTTATTACAAAATTAGCTTATTTCTAGATACTCTCTCTGTGTGTCGTTACATGGAGGCCTTTCCAGATATTCCTACTGTCACATCTCCTCTCCCACCCCCACTCTGCTGAAAGCCCCATTCCAGGCAGACAGAAGACGGGTCACATGCTACGACCAGCTGACAGAGTGAATAACCTGGAGCAGAGATCTAACAACTCCTATAGGCTCTTCCCCTGGGCATCACTGGGCCCAAGGAGAACCCGTGGAAAGATGGACTCATCGCCCGGGAAACCTCAAGCTCTTCTGGGGGCAGTTTTCAATACGGACATTATCTTTCTGAAGGACACAATGGCTCCTGCTCTTGGTGCCCTGTCTCAGCTCTCAGACCATAAGATCTCCACATCTGGACTCATGTGGAAATGAAGCCTGTATTGGAAACACATAAAGAGAGCGCCAGGGTCACTTTCTGTGACATCTACCTGGTATTTATTTCCAGGGTGAGTCTATTAGTATTAACCAGAAAGGAAACTATTAAATAATAATTAAGACCAATGTGGTAGCTTTTTAATAGCCTTCTAGCTCAGGAAGGAAACCTCCTGGCTCAATCCCCACTTAGATCCCACTTAATTACTTCAGTTACCTGGACAACACACATACGCGTGCATATTAGGGCCTGTGCCCATATGTGGAGATGTCGTCTGCATTAGCGGTATCAGCCCCTTTCTCCCCTCACCCCCCACTCATCAGCAGACACTGAGTCTACTGGACCTTCAGGGAGAATCCTCAGCTCTGCCTACTCCCCCCTTCCCTTCCCCATGTAAAGCTGATGGATCATGGATTGCCATGGAAGGGCCCAGGCGTCCAGGGGTGGGGGGTGAGGGAGCGCTGAGCCCAACTTCTAGCTGCTCCCTTCACTGACTATGAGCACAAGGGTAGATTAGGTGACATCTAAGCCCCAGCTTTGAAATGGGAATAATAATAAATGCTCGAATGTTTTTCTTTCCCAAAGGTGCTCAATATATGTCATTTCCCCTCAGCCATCCTGGCCAGACCCCTCTTGCTGGGAGCTGGACTCCTACATTCACAGCGTCTACCGCGATGTGGGCTCCTGCTCTAAGCCACCAACCCCAGGAACCAAAGCCTCATGTGACCCTGCCTCCAAATGCACCCCTGCCTGCGGGCACCGGCTGCATTCTCTAGCTGCCACATTGGACCCACTGCAACGTTGGACGTGAGCTCAGATACAGGACAAAGTCACCTCAGTACTTTGAGGGATTGTAACTCAGAGTCCCAGCCAGCGCCACCCTGTCCACCCCCATGCTTCCTCTGCCATCAGCCCAGGCGGAAGGCCCAGAACAACTCCCTGTAGAGTCTCCAGTGAGAAATCCCTTTTACCGGACAGCACTCTTCAATGTGGGCTCTGCTGAGTCCCTGGGAGGTGCAAACTGCAGCTAGCAAAAGAAAATATGCTTCTGTCATTTGACTTGAAGTCTAAAAGTGCTTCATTACCTTCTTTTGTTACGTGGCAAAGCCCTAATCAGAAAAAAAATAAATACAAATAGAGGAAACATCTATATAAGGAGCCACCCAAATTCTGTCTAGCTAGGGGAAGCTATGAAAAAAAAAAACAGTGGTTAAATGCAGATATTCGTGAGCCAAACTATGTGGTTTGAAACCCCGGAATCCATTGTGTCATTTGGGACAATTCACTGAATCCCTCTGTGCCTCAGTTTCCTCATCTGTAAGAAGAGGGTAGTAAGAGCACCTGCCTCATAATGATACTGTGTGCATTTAAAGCACCTGGAACAACGTTGCCACATAGTAAATGGCAGTGTTAGGTGTTAGTCCTGATAGCAGAGGTCATCGGCCATGGATGGACTTTGCCAGATTTAGACAGGAAATTCATATAAATCTCAAATGTGTGCAATAAACAATGTGGAGTAATATTACGAGTTCAATTGTGTCCCCTCAAAATTCATATGTTGGAGACCTAACTCCAGTAGCTTGAAGGTGACCTTGTCTGGAAACAGTGTTGCTGCAGATATAATTAGTTAAGGGGAGGTCATACTGAAGTAGGGTGTGCTCCTAGTCCAGTATGACTGCTGTCATTATAAAAAGGGGAAATGTAGACACAGACACACACATAGGGGAGTGTCACGTGAAGGTGAAAGGAGAGATCAAGATGATGCACTTAAAACCCAAGAATGCCAGGGCTGCAGGCAACCTCCAGAAGCGAGGAGAGAGGCATGGGACCATCCAGGGACCAACCCTGCTGATGCCTTCACCTCAGCCTGCCAGCTCCGAGAGCTGGGAGACAAAAAATAAAACTCTGTTCAAGCCGCGGAGTTTGTGGCGCTTTGTTACAACAGCCCTAGTCAATTAATATGGGTACAGATCCAGGTGTTAATTTTAGTTGAAGTCAGTCAAGCAGGAACTGCTTGTTGAAAACCTCAGGACACTGAGGCAACATTGTTCCAGGTGCTTTAAATGCACACAGTATCATTATGAGGCAGAGTGTTGAGGGGACAAAAAGCTGTCTAAGGCACACTCCCTGTGTTCAAGGACCAACACACTAACTGAGGAGGCACACACACACACACACACACACACACACACACTTCAATGTAACACTAATGTCCAACGAGCACCTGGATGATCTGTGTTACAAGAGATCAGAGTGAGGTAGTCAGAAAAGGCTCTATCTAGAAAGGCCAAAATACACTCCACACTGGGTAGAAATAGTTAAATTCCTACAGAATTCTTTAAAGCCAAGAAATCCATCCTCAAGGACCCTGTATGCCCCCTTTCTGTGCTGTCTCTAATTCTAGCTGCATTTTTCTGGGCATATCCTTTGGGGTGTATCTGTTCAATCCACTGTCATTCCCATACACGTGTGAAATCCCTCCCCTTTTGTTCCTTCCACTTTCTTCACAGAAGATGCTTCCCAGCAACAATCCCATTAGATTTACAAATGCTCTTTGGAAACCCAAGCAGAGCCATTTGTTTCTCAGATGATTGGGAATTTTGACACTCCAAGTGATTTTTTTTTTAATCCCCATTTTCGGGTCATGCTGCTCAGATATGCAGAGTGGAGAGAAAGATGGGGGTGAGAAACTCTCCCCCAAATAGAAACACACAGCTTTCCCTGGAAGACACCAGCCAATGCTACAACAAACAAACAAATAAATAATAAATATTCTTCCACTGAAATGATAAGTCTCACTTCAGTAAGCAACGCATTATGCACCATACTGGTATAATAAAGCACACTTCCCCTTGAATCATTCCCACTAATACAATGTATTCAGTGCTCATATGATTACACTTTTACAGCCTGTTAGCAAAAACACATACAATTGCAAAGCGCTGCTAATGCAATGTGACAGAATACTGTTATTACAAGAAGAAGTTGTCAACACGGAGCAATTGATTTTCCTTCATCTCCTTCCTGCTTCTGCCTGTCCTCCCCACCTCTCCTGGAGATGTTGATTATGTACTCTGGGTGCAGCCCTTTCTCCGAATCAATTCCGATAGAGTGTAGGGAAGGAATACAAAGACAGGGAAAGTTAACGGGATTCTAGGCAGGCTAAGGGGGAAAAAACTTCTTTTGGGGATATTTCCTCCTCAAAGACGTGATTCAAGCTTCGGGAATCATGGCTCCCTTTCTGCAGCAGAAAGACCTGGGTTTTTGTTGTTGTATGATGCCATGCCTATTTATTTTCCCCTTCTCTTTTCTCTCCTTCTTTTCATAAAATGGAAATAGAGATGGCTTTAATGTATCAGGACTCATACCTTCCTGCTGATTTATGTCCATGCATTTTGAGGAGCAATGGAGGGAAGAAAATAAGAAACACAGAGCCAAGAAGAAAAATTATTTGATTATTGCTTGGTCAGTATTTTCCTTGTAAACATTTGTCTTCATTCCCAAGGTGACAATAGATACATTAAACAATGCTGTCTTTCTGGAAATGAAAATAATTCTGTGGCTAGCACTGGCAACCAACCCAGAATCGTAGAATAGTACAATTGGGAGGGACATAGAGATCATCAAGTCCAGTGTAGTTATTGTACAGGTGAAAAAAAAATCCAAGTTCCGAGAGTTAAGGAATTTACCCGAGTTCTCACCACTAGTTAGTTTTAGAGCGAAATGTAGGAGACTTTTTTTTTCTGCTGCTGCTATATTATGCTACGCCTTTAAATGTAATACACATGTATCAATACATGTGTTACTGAATTACCAAGAACCCTTTTAAGCTTCAGTTTTCTGGTTCTTGGTTACCATGAAATAAAAAATTTCTGCTTGTCTATGTAGGTGCGAGGGACAACAGACGAGTCCATGAAAATTGCTTGATGGCCTTCTGAAAGACCAAACATTAAAGTAGGAAACATTAAAATATCTTGGTTTATCCACGTCACCTTGGGATGTTGCAGCTTCCTAGAGTACAAAAAAAAAATGTTATTTCTCCCCTTCCCTATTTAAATATTTAATGCACAAATCTTCCTTTTCCCACAGCCCCTCATTAAATGGATGCACCCTTTGTTGGTACCTGAATTGAATGCTGAAGTTTTCTTTTTTGCTCAGCAGGATCTCATTATAACATGTCTTTGCATATCTAAGAGTCACCTAGACCAAGGGTTACTGTGAGGTCCCTAAGCATTCTTGCCCAGTAGTATTAGAAAGTTAAGGCCTCATCCTGTTAGGTTTTGACTCATTGGGGCAGCTGAATCTGTGGTTCTGGTTGGACTTGACGCTTTTTTTTTAAATTGATGGCAGAGTTTGGGATCTTTTATCTTGAAGAAGGCTGAAGGCACTCTCATGTGTGACGGGAGAGGGTACAGGTGTAGGTGTTCTTAATCTGACTTTGGTTTGGGTTTATGATGCCAATTAGCAAATAGTGATGGGTAGAAAGCACTTAATTGGGGCCAAAAATGATCTGTGCTGAGTGGGGACTTGTAGAGACAGCCTCCATTTGAGAACCGCTCTTCATCATGGGTCCGCACATATGAGCAGCCCACACTAAACAATAAAAACACAAAGCAGAGTGGACTCTCATAATCTAGTGCAACAACCCTCTGGGAGCATTGCTTGCTGTCATAGAAGTGGCTCATGGCAACCTTGTAGAGTTCAGGGAGACTCACTTTGCAGCGTACCCACCTCATGTTTGTCACTCTCCTTCCTTAATTTAACATCACTTCCACCACTTCCTGGTGTCCCTTCCTACAAACCCTACTGAAGTCTGTCTCCTTTCAACAGAGTCCTTGACTTTCCTCTTTCCGTATCATGACTTCCATTTCCTAATTCTTCCCATGTCTGTAAACCCACTGATTTATGTTAAGCCATTAGGTAAGAACCACCATTTGTGACCTTAAAAACGGCAATTTCCTATAGTTCAGCCTCATACTAATGGGTAGCAATTCAGGCATTACCATTTCTAGTTTTTTTAATCTTCTTATTACAAAAAAAAATGTCTTCTTTAGACATTAATGCCTTGTATAGTGGCAATTTGAGGCTGACAAGTGTCTGGTGTAGAAGCGCTGTGACATTCCCAAAAAGACCACTAGACCTCCAGCCACTCCACATCCCAATTCTGGTCAAGAAAAGGAACAGGGAGGATTTTCTTACTCCAGATTCCAGCTCAGTTCAACTCATTTTCTTCACCCAGCATCTAAATATGGTGGACATCGTACTGAGTACGACGAGCAAAAGAGAGATGAAGAGTGAGGCACAGCCTGGGACCTCCAGAAATTCTTCATTCTTAGGAGGACAAACTTGTAAGTGCCACATGGTATAAGAAAACCACCACCAAATATTTCCAGAGATAGAAGGGGTACATCCCTACTCAGGGTACAGATTGATGGGAAGTGGAAACAGGGCATTCAACAAGAAGCATGATCACGATTAATCACCAAGCAGGCTTCCTTCTAGGAGCTAGCTATGCTGCAAGTGGTTACGGCATGTCTGGTGGAGGCCATCATCTCCTGCTGTTAGGATGGAATTCAAGCCAGCCAAAAAGTTGGGGAGGGTCCCAGGCATCTGTTTGTTTGTATCTCCATGTGTTCATGTATCAAGCACTTTAACTAACCAGCTATGTATGATTCTTTCCAGAAGAGTAGATCAAATGACAAATGAAATATGGAGCACTAACAGGAAGCTAAGGCAAAGGGGTGGGTGTAAATGTATGCCCTTTCGTAGGCAGATAGGCCGTAACAGGACAATAACAAAATATAAATTCCTACATTAAAAAAAAAAAAGATAAAAATCAGGTAATTACTGAAGCATCAGTTCTTTATGAAATAATTGGTAATGACCTTTGATAAATCACACTGTGATATTGTTGACAGGACAAGTTTCCACCGAAGCAGTGGGGAGAAATGTAGCAGCTGGTTCTCAGAGCAGGAAAAACCCAAGTTAATTTGTTAGCCCAGGCAAGAAAACTGCTCATTTGTTGGTATGAGGCTGAATGAGTACGCATTTTTTTAAACTGGTGGAAATAGGGAAGGCCAGCTAACTAATGCTGTTCTTGGATAATGTGACAGGCCATCACTGGCTCCCTGTCCATGTTCTCAGAGGTCGCTGTAGGTTCCAATACACACTGACGCCATCCCGTATCTCCCTGCCTGAGGGGTTTCCCAGCCATGCTGCCCCGTAGGCTGGAACCACCAGGGTGTTAGCACCCCAGGACCAATCCTCAACCAGTCAGGGGCAGAACTGGATAGAAAATAATCCAGATTCATGTTGTTACCAGAAAATGGGTTCTCGGTTTTCATCATAGGAAAGAACTCAAGGATGTACTGAATAAACCAAGCAAGCAGTAGGTTTCTTTTAAAAAGATAGTACCCTGTCAAGATAGTGAGAGTGGGCAGGCTCAGAAAAGAGCAGTTGCCCCAGAGAAAAGTGGGGTTCGGGAATTTATCGCACTAAAAACAAAAGGGTAGAATATCCTAAGGATGGCATTGTAAGCATTCCTAGGTGGGTCCTTGTTGATCATGCCTTCCTGCTGGGAGGGGGCATTTTTGTTTGTATTTGGCTTTCTTGGAACTGTCAGGACAACACCTACCGTGGAGAGTTTTGCTTGGCTGCCATGCTAATAGCATTATAATTCATGATAATCAGCTAAAGTTCACCTAAAGTGGTAAGATGGCGTCCTGGGTCCTCTCTCTGCTGCCCAAGTCTAGCTCTGGCCGGATCCTTTCTCCTGAACTTCTGACCTGGCCCCCTTCCTTTTCTCCCCACGACCTCGCGGCCCTATTCTTCCTGCCTATAGTCACAATGGCACCTCAGTGGTGCAGTCCTGAGGTATGTTCTGCAGCCTGTCCCCAACCAGGGAACTCAGGATTGAGCCTCAGCCGCCCACCGCTGTAGCCCATTCATTATTGTGCCTTTTTGGGAGCTTTCCTCCTCGCCGTCTGTCTCAATGCCTCGCTCTCTGTTGTGACTTCCTGGGGAACGCCTCCCAAATGAACAACTTGTACTGGCACCCAAACTGATGTCCCAGAAGCTGCTTGTGGGGAAACCACAAAGGGGAACCAAACGAAGACATTCCTTTTCCACTTGTTGAAGTATCAACAAACAAATATTTGTTGAGTACCTATTATCTCAACAACATAGAGCTGGACTTAAACTACAAGAAAGCTTAAGGCACTGATTGCAAGGGACTCACAGTCTAGGTGGGCAAGTAAAATATGAATTCCTCAAGTTAATACTAATGAAATCAGGCAGTATGTGATGACTACAATAAACTATCCAAGGAAAATTGGGTAATAACGCAAGGATTTGGGTAGGCGGGATCAAAGGAGGAGGACAACCCTGTTGGAATGACACAGATGTATTTCTCTCTAAGAAGAAATTCTTCAGTAAAGAAATCTACCAAAGTACGATTTCCCGAATATTTCTGATCCTGGGAAACTTTTCTTCTTGTAACATCTTATAAAACTAATGTTCAACAGAACACACTTTTGGGGAATGCTGTGTTGGAAGCCAGATTCCAGCTTCTACCGTTACAATCCAATGTCTTACTCACTGGCCAACTCAGATATAAAGTAACTCATTACTTTAAGCCAGTTTGAATAAAACAGGCTAAGCAGTCTTCCAGGATATCTGAATTTTTCCATACAACATCAGGTTAGATGTATGGCGATAGCTTTCTAATATCTACAACACTATTCAGAACCCTGGAAACAATAAAGAGAAGCTGACAGATATTGAGTCTATTGTTTAGAGATTTAACTGCCTTGGAGAGCGAATGATCAGCTTGTTTTCCGTGGGAATATGTATACATATGTATCCATTCAGCTATTATTATCTGCATCAGATTGAAGCACAGCCTCGCTACCTGGGTTCAAATCTTGGAGAACTTTGGGCAAATCACTTCTGGCAGCTCTGCCCCTCATCTGTCAAATATATTTACTTCATGGGCTACTCTGAGGATAAGATGAAACAATACATGTAAAGGGCTTAACATTGTTTCTGTCCCATAGCAAGGGTTCAACAAGGGGTAGTTCTAATAGGAACAGCACGTCCAGCACTAGCATCATTCTCCTTATTTGGTTCCCTTTTAACTTAAAAGGGGTTGCTCTCCCCTGTGATCCAAACTGCCTTGACTGGAACATACCCGCAACTTGGGTACCGCACAGTGTCTGAACAATGCCCTGATGAGCCAGACACAGAACAGACAAGTTCTTAAAAAGAGAACTTGAAATTCTTCCAGAGGGAATGATCCACACTGATATAACTTGGGGAAATCTGGATGTATTACATGAAATCACTCAGAAGTTAACTTTTCAGTAGAGAAATTGTTGCAAAACAAAACAAAACAAAAAACAAACTTGCATATAAGCTTTTCCAGAGAGTTCTGTAAAGTTTGTTTTTGTCACTTTTTTCCTTCGCCTTCTTGCCTCAATGCACAAAACTGCTGGGAGGAGTTGTGAGTCAGTGCCACCGTCTCCTTTTCCTCACTTCTCCCTGGATCTGCTTTGCTAGATGATCTTATGCACATATAGTTGACCCTAACATCAAAATGTCACAGAGGGCTTAAATAATAAGACTGGGTCATAATCAATGGTCTTTCTCCCTCCTCTCTTACTCCCTTTTCTTCTTTCTTCCCTCTCCTCCAGGCCCCCTGACGCTGCCCGCTGCCCACTTTTCCTCCTGTCACCCCTTCCTCTCTGCTTCTCTTCTTGCCACATTCTCATTCTCTCTGATTCTCAGCGCATTTTGCCTATTTAGTCTTTCTCTCTACCCCCCTCTTTTTCACTGGTTCTCTCTCCCTCTCTCTCTCTCTCTCTCTCTCTCTCTCTCCCTTGTCTCTCTCCATTTTTCCTTCTCTCACTGTGCAATTCCCTCCTTCCACCCCGACTCTTTCTTGTCTCTGTCTCTCTTTGTCCATGTTCTTTCTTTCTCTGTCACTTTGACTCTCTTTCTCTCTACCTCCATCTCTCTCAAGCATGAGCCCCAGATGGAACCAGACTCTGTATCGTTCATTGTCCTTGAGGAGAGGATTTCCTGATGTAAATGGAATGTGCAGCATTTGATGCTGCTGACAGCTCAGTGAGTGACACGGCACCAGCAGACTCCACCGAATTTGTTAGGGGGGAGGGGGCAACGACCCTCTCAAATCACTGCAAACACTGAAGCAGATGAACAAAGGAAATTAAACCAGTTGCATCCAACAGACTTTGAAACACACCCACAAACCTTCCCCACGCCCCCCCCCTCCATCAGCAGATCTTCACACTTTCGCTAATACCAGCTGGTTCGTACACTCCAGAAGTATCACCCTCACCAGTTACTGAAAGTGAGACTTCAAATACGGGTTAAATCCACTCTGGTCATCAGCTAGTCTTCTGTCCAATTTTCCCCAATGGATTTCCTTCACCTGGAAAACCTTCATACTTTATACATCCATGATAGGAGGGAAAATACTGCACCAATTGGGATGAGGAAAGGGGAAGGGGGAACTGGGCAAACGTGGCCCAGAAACTCATTTTTTCCCCCACTATTTTAAAAGCAATCAAAGGGATCAGAAGGATGTAGCTAGTCCCAGTTCAGTGGTAACTGAATAAATGTGTGTTCTATACATACAGAGAAATCTTAATATCTATAATAAAAATGATTTATGCAAACACTTAACACATGCTCCATGACTGCTCACTATGTGCCAAGCATTGGGCTGGGTAAATGGCTCCAAGGGGGACAAGGCAGGCAGGGTGGTGTCGAATGTCACAGAGATTATTACGGTCTCACTGGAAAGGCAGACAGCCAAGCAAGTAAAGCAATCTGGTCCACCTTACGATAGAAATGCAAAAAACTACTCCAGACTTTATAACAACATGGTAGGGACACCTAACCAAATTCACAAGATGGGGGTGGGAAGGAGACGGATGACGGGGCGATGGCGGGGTGGGGAGTCCAATGCAGTCCAGGATGGCTTTCAATAATCTCCGGGAACAAAAAACATCAATAGGGGTGAACACCTAAGGATAACTCAAGGTGAGTACAGAACGATGAGGGTGGAAAAACAAGAGAAGGCCCGTAGACGCTTGTGAACCATTTTAACTTTTTCCTAAGGGCACAGGGAGCCCTTAGGGCTTTTAAGCAACCAGCTGATGTGATCGCTATGAATGTGAATTATATCAGAATCAGTGCACAAGGAAAGTCTACATTTTGCAAATACACCTATTAACATATATGGGGCCCTCAAGGTTGTTAACATTTTCTCAAGAAATGTCTGGAAGGCATCAGATGCAAACGAGCAGGATCAAAGACTGTCTCACTAAACTGCTCTACACAACCAGACTCTGCTACAGTTGCCAGGTCTGGTCCGCCTTCTGTCTTGGCAGGGGGGCATGGTTTCGAAGCATAGAGGCTTGTGCAGATTTGAGGAAGGTCAGGTAATCAAGTTTAAAATATTCACTACCCTGCATAACATCAGCTACCAGTCTGAGCAATATTTTTCCATCAAAAGGTCAGTCAGCAAGACTCATAACAGCGTGGTCCCTGGAAAAGGAGCTACAGGAAGTAGATTCGGGAGTTCTAACCCACTTCTTGGTGATCTTCTAGTTGGATGGAGTCTGCTATTGTCAGATGACCCTCAGATGACCATTGGAACATGGGCTCTGAGAGAAAGCCTCACTTATAGACTTCCTAGTGGTCCTTGGTGAAGCCATGGTGACACAGATAAAGCTTCTCTCTCTCTCTCTCTCTCTCTCTCTCTCTCTCTCTCTCTCTCTCTCTCTCTCTGTCAACCTCTTGTGAACTGGCTCTGTTAATTTCATCTGCTACAGCCTGTTCCACCTTGTCTGGAGAAGTGGGAGCCCAGTGTCAGGACATGCCCATGCTTCCTGACCCCGGGGGCTTTCACCGGACCCACAGGCACCCCATGACAACGTTTGATAGAGCCATTGTTAATTGAGTCTGTTTTCATTGTTTGTTTGATGTTATAAGTAAACTAGTCTCCAAGGAGTAAGCTTTCTAGTCCGCCATATGTACTATACAGTTAATTATAACACACTCCCTCTCTTACCCATGGACCCTGAACATAAGGATGTTTCTAGTCTACATATGGTAAACAATACTGTTCATGCATTCTCCCCTCACCGTATTTCCTCCAGCCCTCACACAGTGGACATTAATGACTTCTTTGGGCCTCTCCTAGTTCCACCAGATGAACAAAAATGAAAATAAGCAGCTGTCATACTTTAACTTAAAAAAAAAGAAAGAAAGAAAGAAATTCATGAAGCCTACTTCAATTTGGAGAAGTGCTTGGCTTAGAGAGAGGGGAATAGGCTGTACTACGGATGGCAAAAAGCTCAATTACTAATGCACCACTTCCTGACATTTAATTTGCACAATTTGTCTCTTATTATCTGGCAACTCTCAGAAGATTTTGGAAGCAGGATAAAAGGAGGCAGAAACAGAATAAGCAGTAAGATTAAAAGTGAAAACGTGGGGGGCACCAAGTTCAGAGTCAGATTAACGGAGTCCCAGGCCATGTCTCCCAGCCCATCAACACCTGTTGACAAACAACTCCAACCAGAGAACCACCATAAAAGGAACCCAAACGGAAGGGTAGTCAGAAGAGAACGCACAATAATAAAACAGCCATTCATGTTCGTTACCCGGCACTTTAGACACCAGAGAACTCATTCAAGTCTAAACTTAGATGTGATATATCTGAGAATATTACCGTACACCTAGATAGGGAATATTGCATCTTTTTCATCATAAAAAAAAATCTCAAAATGTTTTATCTGTGCTTCTGCAATTCAAAAATGACTGAAGCTGTGAACTTCAAATTTGGCAAGATTGGAGTCCTCATTAAGGAAGGGAATAGAAGCCAATTTTGAAGAAAAATGGTTTCCTATTTTTGAGTGTAGACAGTTGAAACAATAAGCGTTGAGCCCAAGATGAGGAACGTTTGTTTCCTCTGCTGTTTCTGCTCCCATTTGGATAAAGATTATTAACCAGAGAATAAAGCTAGGCATGTCTCTTTTTTGACTCATAAATGAAAACATCTTTCCAGATTCCTTTATTTGTTTCTCTTCTACCTTTCTAAATCAAAGTTTGATCTGTTAGCACGAAGCTGAGAGGTAACATTAAAGCACCTTGAAAATCAGGAAATTCATAAACTGACTTGACTTTGGCCAGCTTAGGCCGGGGGTAATCGATCCTCAAGTGCTTTTGGAGTTAAATGGCTGTGGAGCAACATACAGGATGTGCGAGGGACTAAAAGGATACTGTTATAGGAAATGTAACTTTGGAATTTCCTGATTTGACTGCAAAGATTTCAGTCTTAACACTGTGTCAATATTGGTTTTAAACATATACATGTTTGTTTATTGGCACACACATACACATACACAAAGGAATCACGTCCATAAAACGCACCCACATCTGTGGTTAAACACAGCAGCTGTTGAACAGCCCAGCGTAACATCCTGAAAACATTGGGACCTGACTTCAGAATCCCACAGCCAGTCGAAGCTCTAGCAGGAACTGAGGTCCTATTCGAGGAATGCTGCCTTGAGAGCTCTCCAAGCTTCTTCCCCCAGACAGCCCCTTTGCCAAATTCACAGCATGTTTCTCCAACGTAGGAATTGATTATGAAAGATCCTGACTTTATTCCTTGCTCTAATAATTGTATTTTCATAAATACTTTGAAGGCCAGCTCAAAGTTGAACCAAGGCAATTTAAAAGTCTGCTAAATGTATACATTTAACTGTCCCAAGATCTCTGCAATACCCATGAACAAAAGAAGCAGAAGCAATGCAAAGGCTCTGTCCACATAACCACTGATGAAGAGGCCTGTCCCATGAGCAAATGTCCCATGGGCACTGGCATGGGAGCCAATGCATGCCTGTGGCTGGATTCCCTACCACGGCACCTCCTTTGGCTGCACACCACGTGTCTGATAACCTAAGGAAGCATAATCTTGGAAATAATGGAGGAGAGGCACAACACTCTGAAATCACACCCTTAAATCATCAGGACCCAGGGAAGCTTCAATGTAAGGCCACCCCTACTCGGAGATTTCTGCCGCTGACTGAGGTTGTCGGAGAGCCTGCCAGTGGGGACACAAAAGACCAAACATTCCTGTCACCTGTAACGGCCCAAATCCCCAGATGCACGGAGGAGTCATCTTCACTACAAATGATTTTGCATATTTTTGTTGCTGTTTTTCTCACTGAATTTCCTTTTTTCTCTGTGCACTTGTTTTTCTTTTACTTTTTTCTAATTTTGCTGTTTAACATGTGAGTTAAATCAGTGTATCTTACACCCTATTACCGCATTTTCCTTCCAACAGCTGCACAGTGAATTCCAATTACCCTAGCCTGGCACTTAAGGCCCTTCATCATCTGGTTTCATTCATTCCTATGTTTAGTTATTCATTTCATTTTTTTATTAAATTCGTATTTATTAAGCATCTATTATGTCTGAGAGCTAATGATAGGGACTGGAAAGGAATGAACAAGGTAAGTTACTTGTACCAAGGAACTCAGTGTCTAGCATGAAGCACGCACAATAACTATTAGTTACAGCAAGGTAATAAGGGCTAAGACGGAGCAATGTGTGTGGTACCGTGGGACAACAGGGCAATGTACCTAACTCTGTCATCAAGGAGATGTGAGGTGTGAGCTGAGATTCATAGGCCATAGGGATTTACAAAAGGATCTGCAAAACGAAGTGACAAGGGCGTTCTGTGTAGAGGGAACAGTTTAAGCAAAGTTACTGGGTGGAGAAGAAAAAGGTGGGCGAGATTTCACTATGGCCATGCCTGTGGTGGGTGGAGCAGAGGGTGGGAATTGAGATACAAGCAAATAGAAAGGTTGGCAGCAGTCAGTCCACAAAAGGCCAGGAAAGCTCTACTAGGAAGTTTGGGTTGTTTCACAGACATTGAAAGATTTCTAGTTAAGATTTTACATCTAGTTAACCTAGAAAGATTCTAATTAAGTTGTACTTTGTAAAAGCACTTGAAGCAGAGTGTGTAACATGGAGGCGGTGCTTAAAGAACTCCATCTCCCTCATTTCCTACCATTCTGCCTCCCCAAAGCTTACTCAGTTCCACTGACGCAGCAAATAGGAGCTATTTCTCCAACCCAGGTGTGCAAGAAACAAGCTTATCTAACGTTTAATACACGTCCCCTTTCCTCAGGGAATCAGGGTTCTCTCCCCCTTTTTCCCAGATCCTAAGTTCTCACAGGGTGAGTATTTGGAGAACCTGAGAGCTCTTCCATTTTCTCTGACCCACACTTTTGTAGGGGACCTGTCCTGTGGCTTTATAAATGCCCTAAAGCACCAGACTCATCGTAGAAATCAATCACTACTGAACAAAATATTACTTTTCCTTCATAAAATCTTTGCTCTTCACGGAAGGCTTTGCACTTAGTGTTTGTGCAAGTCTCCTTGGCCAGTACTTTGGGTAGATCACCTGGAGGTCTTGTTCTTTTTCAAATTCTGATTCGAGTCAGCATGAAGTGGGGCCCAAGCGTCTGCATTCTAACAAGTTCCCAGACCATGCCAATGCTGGTCCGTGGACCACACTCTGAGTAGGCGGGATCTGCATGTCAATCATGTTCTACTTCTCCTGAGACATGTCCCCTCTATTTCAATCTGTTCGGGTTTTTAAAAAAGTATTCAGTTATTCACATGACTCAAGACTATTCGCTCTTTGAAGGCAAAGAATATGCCTTCAGCATTCTTGCACCTCCCACATAAAGGTTAGCGCCTCAGTAACTGATGGCTTATTCCAATTGATTTGCTGACCGTATGCTTCATGCTGCTTTAAGCCCTTGACTGGCTGTCAGCTCTTCTCAGGATTCAGTTCAAACTCCTCAGGTTATGCTGAAAAAGTCACATGTGACCTGGTCCCTGTTTCCTAACTAGCCTGATCTCCTGCCGTGCCCTCACCTCCTGCTCACCCCTTGCTTTCTCATATGGGACGCTTTCTTCCCCCCCCCCCAAAAAAAATGTTGTTTTCGTTATTTGTTGCTGCATAAAAGACACCCTCCAACTTAGCACTTTAAAACAACAAACATTTATTATCTTCAGAGAGTCAGAAATTCAGGAGTATCATAGCTGGGTAGCTCTAGCACTCCAGATGTCCCTGAGGCTGCAGTCATCTGGATCCACTTCCAAATTCATTCATGTGGCTGTTTTCTGAGGGTCTCCATGTCTTGTGGGCTGTTGGCAGGATGCCTCAGTTTCTTGCCATGGGGGCCTCCCCATCGGGCTGTTCACAACATGGCAGCTGGTTTCTCCCACACTGAGTGATCCGAGGCAAAGGGAACAACTAAGAGAGAAGCTGCAGTGCCTTTTATAACTTAACCTCAGAAGTGACACACCATCTCAGAAGTGACACACCATCTCTTCTGCCATATTCCATTATGGGATGCTTTCTTATTCCTCTGGGGGTTGAGGGGGGATACCTGACTATTATGCATGTAGTTGCCTTACCTGAGGACTCTTAAGAAAATTGCAGGAAATATGTCTACTTCTCCTGCCCTACACTTCTAGTCCAGATAAAAGGCCCTCCATAACTCAGATACAGGCATGGCCTCTCCTCAGGTCAGGGGTGACAAGAAGCTGAACTGTGCAGATGAGAACTGGAGAGCTACTTCTTCATCTCTCAGGTCCTCTATCCATTCCCCTCCATTTGTTTTTTTTAATCCGTGCACTGGTGGGTTTCAGCTTTGGTTACGTTCTTCTGTCCTCTGATGTAACTTCTAATTACTTTTCTCTCATTATATTATCTCCTTGAGAATGTGGGCTTTTTGTCTTGGAATAGCCATCTGTGGCCCTGATTTCTCTTTCTTCCTAAGTTTTGCATCTCAGTCCTCATTCCTAGCTTTCTCTTTCCTCTCGCCGCCTGTGTCACTGCCTGTACGGTGATATGGTACATGGTTGACAATGAGCAGCTTTCTCTTCCAAACCGGCCAAAGTGTACGCTTTGGAGTTTGGCTTTCAAGTGTATTCCCCTTGTACCTGCTACTGTTCTGTAAAATTGGATGTTACGTCTTCATGGTCTCCCACACACCATTTAGCACGTCTTCAATCTCTTTCCTCATCTTAATTAAAGCCTGTTACACTCACAGGTACAAATGAAAACAAATCTTACACACATTCCCTTTTGTCGTTCCTGGCGATTTGCAGGTGAGCATGGAAGTGAATACAATACCTAAGGATGTTACAGCCCACAGCTGCTACCTGCTCCAGATACCTCCACCGGGTTTGCTGACAGGCAGCCCAAGTGGTCTCCAGGCTGGAATCCTGACAAGCGCTGCACCTGCTGGGGGAATTGATCCAATCAGAGCTTGTTTAGAGGCAAAGTGACATCAATGAAGATTTCCTTTCTTATCGGGTTGCAGATGGCTTTCCCATAAGCCACTAGAAATCTAAAGACTCATCAGAAACTTAAGGGAAATCCTCACCCAGCTGCTTTCTCCCCTAAATGATTTGCCTGTTGTTATACTGGTGGCTTAGGGCTTGGCATGAGGGCTTCATCCAGATGTGGTGGGCTTCAGGCCCCAGGACACTCTTCCTTTTTAAGTGGTGGCCTGAAACCTGCCATCGGAAGACACAAGGCAAGAGTGCTTTTCAGCTCTTCAGAGGATATTACCATATTGCTCAAATGTCCTCTTGGGTGGGTTTCTGTTTTCTTTATGCATTAGATTAGCATGCTAAGGATATGCTTTCTCACGAAAAGTGAGGAAGAGCTGACACCTTCAGCAGGAATGGCTGGGTTCTGTTAAATCATGATATTCTGTAGGGTAGCTCAGCATATTAGCCTGCTTCATAATCATAAGCCTAAAGAAATTACATGGAACCCAAAGGAATCCAGCTGTGGTCCACCCAGCATTTTCATCAAAACAGCAAGCTTCGCTCTTCAGCAGCCTCCGTGGAAACTGCTATGTTCAGTGGCAGGAAAGGCACCGATGCCACATAGGTGCGAAGAAATGGGAAATAGCTAAGCTAAACTGGGAAGGCATGAGTGGAGCAAATGGAAAGATAGCTAGATTCCAAGGGAAGGACCATAGGAAGAAATGTTACCATGCATCTAGAACTCAGGTACCTGCGATGCACTGTCACTTTGGAAAGAATTTTGACCATTGCTTCAACTTTATAATAACTTTTCAATGCATTAATAATGCATTATAATTCAAGGCCCCACTCACACATAGGAATTCAAATGTATTGATTCACTCACTGTTTCCTTTACATTTCAATTTAAGAGTGATAAAAGGAAGAAGCTGTATTTTTCATTATATCACTTTCCTGCAAAAGGGGGAAAAAACAAACACAGGTGCTTTAAAATTTTCAAGGTGCAAACTAAATTACACGATGCCCAGGAGTGTGCAGTAGCATTTCTTTGTTTGAGCATGGAATAAAAGACAGATAATTAGAAAATTGGGAGTCTATTAATTTTCCAAATTTACTCATGCAAGAACCACTGAGCTATGGTGATATTTGCTTACCTCGTCATTATGCAAAAATATATTAGCTAATTATTTTGACTAATGCAATTAAGATATGCATATTTAGCATAAACCATACAATAGAAATGTTACAGTCAGCAATTGCTGGGTTGCGCTCATGGGTAGCAGAGAGGCAAAAGTCCCTGCTCAGTCTCCAATGGCAAGCCACAAGATTGCTACGACTCTGCCTGCACTGTTATTATTAGTTTGGTTGCAGTAATTAATTTACTTTACAGCATGACTAGGTGGCACAGCGAGCAGTGGTATTAATTTTTGTTATGAGACACCTGAAGATGTCAGCTTTTGAGCAGCAGCGTCTGCACCTTTAATTGCCTTAATCAGTGGAAATGCAGTATCTCTTTCACGGATCCAATTAAGAACGCCATTGTTATTTTTCTCTTCTCTCTAACCCTTACTAATGAATACAGGAGCTAGTGAAAGTTGAGGTGATGGAAGTAGCCGAGAGGGGTATCTTCCTTCTTAACCCAGGAACCCTTGTAAGCCTTGAGCTTCCTAAATGACAGAACAAGGCTTTTGTGGACTCTCTTTGGACTTCGACAAGCATAGACTCTTGCTACTCGAAATGTGGTCAGTGGACCAGCCTGGGCCCAGGGCAGAGCCTCTGAATCAGAATCGGCATTTTAGCAAGGTCCCAGTGGTTAGCACACACGTTCAAGTTTGAGAAATGCTGCTAGAGAGTGGAGGGGCAGAGCCATGTTCCACCTCACTGAAGTAGCAATGGCTTCATCAGTGGTATGATTTGAGAGGATGCTGGGAAGGAACCCCAGACAGACATATGAACTCCAGAGCCTACATTTTATCCCTTTGCATTTGGGGGCATCTCAACCTATGAAAGTTTCATAATAAAATTCATACGCTGTTGAGACAGATGAAGATTTCTCTCAGCTCTCATTTTATCCTGTGTCAGCTGAAACACAAGAAAAGTGAAGCAGGGAAGATGCTGGAGAGAACAGGGCAAGAGGGGAAAAGGTTTGGGGAAAAGGTATGAGGAAGACGATGGCTCCACCTCACAGTTCTGCCACTGAACTGGGCCCCACGGAGCAGGGTTTCCTCAAGCTCAGGGATGAGCTTGTCTGAGATCAGCCAAGTCCTTTTAACAGTGTATCTTCCACCTGCACCTCCTGGCATGTTCCCCTGAAACTCCACCTCTTAGTCCCAGATCCCTCTCTCTCTCTCTCTCTCTCTCTCTCTCTCTCTCTCTCTCCCTCTCTCCTTTTTGGTTCCTTCTCCCTTCGTCCTTATGTGGGAAGAGTTACATTGGTCACGTTACTGCCTTTATGTTACCCAGGTTTCAACTTTCTAGAGCTTTCCTCTCTGGCTTACTCTGACTGGCTCTGTCTTCTCTATTCACCCACACTTTATGGCATTCAGTGTTCCTAGAAAACACCATGGAGACCTTTCATTCTCACCCCTGACCATAAGTTGGCACATACAGCTGCACCCCAAATCTGGACCCTTTCATTTGTACCTACATTCATGTTCAATTACTGAAATTTTGTGTCTACAGAAGTCAAGCTCAGCTTCTCACCATCTTACTAGGTTCTGAAATTATCTAGGCCATCACGGTTTAAGAATAAATGGAGTGGCCAATAGCAATAGTGAAATACAAACCCCTTTGCAGACAGAAGCAACAGGACCAATGAGCAGAATAGAAGTGTTCGAATTTACAGCATAGAAAAAGTTCACTTATAAGCTCCTGTTAGAAGCCGAATTGTGTACCCACCCCCCACCCCCTAGAAATTCATGTTGAAGTCCTAACCCCCAGTGCCTCAGAATATTTGGAGATGGAGCTTTTATAGGAGTCATTAAGGTGGGCCCTAATTCAATACGACTGGTGTTTTTATGAAAAGGGTAAATTTGGACAGAGATACAAAGGGAAGATGACATGAAGACACAGAGAAGAGACAGCCATCAACAAGCCAAAGAGAGAGGCCTGGAACCCCTCATAGTCCTGAGAAAGAACCAAACCAGCTGACACTCTTAATATGAGACTTCTGGCCTCCAGAACTGTGAGACAATACACTTCTGTTGTTAAAGCCATCCAATCGGCGATACTTCATTATGGGCCCTAGAAAACTAATACAGCTCCTGAAAAACCAGGAAATTGTGTTCACATGTACATCCCTTCGCAACATGTAACATAATGATAGGTGTCACATAGTAGGTGTTCTATCGATACTCACTGAATGAATGAAGAGATGAATGAATGGATGCATGCATGAATGAATGATTTAAAGATCTATTCCCAGGTCTTAAAGGTAACACACGTCTTTTTTATTTGGGTCCTGATTATTCTGTGGTACTATGTGACATGTGCCTTCCATCCCAAGGGGAAACAGAAGTTGATCCCTAAACAAATGCCCTAGAGAGAGAAAATGCTAGCTGTGGAGCCCCTCTTTCCAGCCACAGGGGGCTTTTTGTTGATCCTTCAAAGAGTCTCCAACATCCCAAAGAGCATGAGTCAGCCGGGTGGCAAACATATTTGTTTTCACATATTAGTCATATATTTGATAGAGTGTATAGCAAATGTATGTGATAACATAAAATATATTTTAAAATTACAAATTTGGACAGCTGTCATGA
Organism: Hipposideros armiger; assembly: GCF_001890085.2. Classification (NCBI taxonomy): domain Eukaryota; kingdom Metazoa; phylum Chordata; class Mammalia; order Chiroptera; family Hipposideridae; genus Hipposideros; species Hipposideros armiger. The sequence continues at coordinate 1,903,433 of NW_017731402.1, forward strand.
CATTTGAAAGAGTACATTAAAAATGTTGCTATATCCGTTTTTAAATGCCGTGCTGAATGGCTAAATTTGTCAGTCTTTCCACATATTTTATATACGCGCGTTTGTTTTGACTTTTTAAAAGGAGCTCACCAGGTGATTGCTGGGCAATTGGTCAGCATTAATGGAAACTCGACTTTGTACAAGCTAAATGAAAAGTGAGTCTAAGATGAACCTTGCCCAATGCCACTCAGTTTGTCCCATTTCACAGCTCACGCTGAACAAACTAGACACGAAACTCTCAGGAACTAAGTGGGAGATTTAGCAAACGGGGATGGAAGAACAACAAGGGAGCAAACTTTGGGGTTCAGGAATTGGCATTTCAAACATGGTACACGTAGGTTGAAGTTGGCACCATGTTATGTATGCCCCATCCAATGGAGGGACAGTTGCTGCTTACCTTTCAATTTTTACCATAAAGGAACACATATGTAGAACAGGAAAACCCAGAAATGCAAATAAAAAAAAATAAAAAAAATCATCCCCACCTTTTCAATTATAACTTTTTAAGAACACGACACAAAGCCAAATTAAGCATGTCAAGAAGCCAGATGTGGCCTGTGGGCTGCCATTTTGCAAACTTGGCATTACTCAATACTCAAAAATGTTAGAAATCAGGCCAAAGGATTTCCATAACACACTGGTTTCTCACCACATACCTACCCTAAGGAATTTGGCTTGGGGCTACCTTCTGTGTGAAACTGCTTTATACATTTATTTTATATATTATATATATTTTTAATATATTCTATAAAATTCTCATAGCAGGAGAAACACACGTTGGCACAGATAACCCAATGGATTGTGGAGGCTTTTTGGTGGTGGTGGTGGTGGTGGTGGTGGTTTTCATTGGCAATTGCAAGAGGTGTCTTCCTGGTTTTATTTAGGTTGAGTCAAAATACTAAAACTGGTTTGTTTTGTCTGAACATCTAATAGCTAAGAGTGAGGAGTGGAAGCCCACATGCATGATGGTGGCAGAAGGAAGATTGCCCAGAACCCGAAATGTGCCTCGGATCACCAAGTGTCAACTGTACTGTGGCAACGTTAAGTTGTTCTTTGGAACTGAGCTAATCCTTAAACTGTGTGCATATCCAAAACATTAGCTATCTGCTGTCAGGCCTTTATGTGCCACATGCTGAGTTAATTAACACAGAGACGCTTGATACTGGAACCCTCCAGAGGGGAAAGCAGAGAGAGGCGCAGGCCTGCGAATAGACAGAGTCCTGTGGGGGGCAGGGGTGAGGGGAGTGGGGGAGGGAACAGGAGGTATGAAAAACACAGGGGCCTGTTCAGTTTTTATTTCTTTCTGCTCTTGTGATACAAGGTCCATAGGTTATTCCACCCCATTTCTGTTCCATAGTCTGTTGCAATTCCCAGGAAGATATCCTCTATGAACAATGAAGTCTGACTGCATTCCAAAAACTAAACGTCCAAACACCCAACGTTTTCTCTATGGTGGTCAAAAGGAAGAGTTCGCTGAAAAGATGGCTTACCCCTAAAGACAGGCGCTCTCTCCTTGGGGCCCATTACAAAAACGATGACAGCTCTCTCTACTTGTAATTTCATCCTGATAAAAGTGTTTCTACGTTTCAGTGGAAAACATGCCCGGCTTTACACTTTCCCACCGCGGTGAGTGTAAGTACCCATAGGGACACACAAACATCTCTTCTTCTGTCATTTTAGGAGCGCCTTAATAGAGAAGCCATTCTATAACCCACCTACTTCTAGGATGTAGGGTGGCAGTGGGTGGCTCTGAGGCTCGTGCCCAGAAGTCATGACACAATGGGGGCAGTACAACATTTGAGGGAAGGCGTGTGTCCAACGTTTTAATAATACTGTGAGGGATGGGAAACCTCTCCTGGAATGGCGGGTGGCAACAGGGGTGGAGAAGGAAGGAACGAGAAGGGGGATTGTCCGAAGGAGGAAGAAATTAGACTTGGAAAGTCACTAAATATAATGTCAGTAGGACCCTGAGGTTTCGAGCATGGACGCCTAGGAGGCGAGTCAGGGAAAGCTTGGGAACTAGAGGAGCTGGTGGAGAGAAGGTCTGATATGGTGGCCAGTCTCCAGCTGTGGAGTAAGACAGACTTGACTCTCAGGTATGTCACCTCAGGAAATTCCTTTCACTCTCTATACATTAGGAATGAGGACAACAACTTCATAGGGTGGTGCTAGGCTGAAAAAAGAAAAATGTACATTTAGGAGGCAGTGGAGCATAGCACTTAAAAGCATTGGCTCTGGAGTAGACTAATTCTCCCTCGTAATAACCATGTAACCTTGGGCAAGTTATTTAAGATCTCCAGGCCTCCGTTTCCCCAGGTGTAAAATTAAAATAATAATAACAGTGTTTGCCCCATTAGTTTGTTGTAGGGATTAAATAAGATAATATATGTAAATCATATGTACCTGATGTACAGCAATCACTCCATGTGTATTAACTACTATTAGCTGGCGTGCATGGCATAGTATCTGGAACAAAATAAAAGCTCAAGTAACAATAGCCATGATAATGCTAATGGTGAGGTGTAGAGTTTTGCACAAACATGCTCTCACGGAACCTCAGTAAGGAAGGCCACTTGACAGAGATACAGAAATGAGAAACGAGCCAGCCACAAATTAGCAACAACAAGAAAAGCTCTACTGCACCCAGAGTGAGAACACGAGAGGTACAGGCCAGGTTGCATCACTCTGGCTGTGCCCATCACCTTTGGTCTTGGCAGTTTCTCACAAACAGGCTACCGATTGGGGTTCATAGAAGCCCCACAGTGCGATGATGGAGAAGCATCTCAAACTCTCCTGACACCTGCCCTGCCAGCCCTCACAGTGCTCATCTCCCCTTAGCCTTCCTTGCATGTTACCCCACAACACCCCACCGCCGCCACCACCATCATTTTGGCTAATTTTGCATTAGCCATGTGGACTATCGGATGGTTTCTGCTGTATTTTGTTGCCCTTTCAAATATTTCTTAAATAGAAGACTGTACCATCTGGTGGACAATCTGCCTGTGTGCTATCTCACCTATCACAGCATGGATTCTACTCCTATTAGGGAAGGAGTGAGGCAGAGAGAAGCTGTTTGCTAGAACGCTGCCTCTGGCCACCTGCAGCCGCACTGTCGCTGGTCTGCTCCCTCTCTCCCAGTGGCCTGGTTCTGCCTGCACAGCAGTCAGTTTCTGTGTGCTGAGCAGATATTTCTCCCACTCACTCTATGGCCAGGCGATTACTCATGGGGCTTCAGGGAGCAGATGTCTCCATAGATGGGCCTCTCTGACCTGTGCTGACATTTTACCTACATAAGCATCGACTGGTGATGCAGCTACACTTCATAAGTGGGAGAGAGAGTGGCTCAGGCTCAGTTACATTCCATACACAAACTCTCTACCCAAATAAAAAGAAATTGATTTAAGGTGCTCAGAATATGAATGACACCTAAAGAAAGAATACATCCATATACATATTAAGGAAAAAAGTATATATGTATATAATCTCATATACTTCATGGACCTTTACAGAAGGGTTAATGGCGTATTTACTTTTTATTCTGCTCCAGGGAACGCCAAGTATGCAATTATGCCTAGGGAGAAATGGAGAGTTGATGGTTTCGGTTTAGAAGACCATACTATCAACAGTAGCATCAAGACTTGAGAATATGTTCTGGCAAACCTTGTTTGATGAAAACAGAATAAACCCTCCTGATTTGTTTTCCATGTGGGGATGAGGAATGTGGTCCCAGTGAGGCCCATGTCAGAATCCCCAGTGATTGTCAAGTATTGCGATGGTCAAGTGGTCAAAAGTGGAGGATGTAGAACCAACTGCCTGAGGTCAGCTCCACTAGAAAACTTTCTACTAGATGTGTGACCTTGGGCAAATTATGTTGTCTCCTATCCCTCATCTGCAAAATGGGTATAATAATAATACCTACCTCATAGGGTTGTTTAATTCAAAAACACTTACAACCCTTCCTATATGCCAGACTCTCCTAAACACTTTATAAATCAACCAAAGGATAGGTCCCCCTTTACGTAAGTAGACTTATGGCATGGCCCCAGAGCCCATTGTGAACTCGTGTTAACATCTGCATCCCGTTACCATGTGGCCAGACAGCCAACGTCCCGCACTCCCAAACTGAGACAGCGCCTCCCATGCTACACAGGGGAGGGCTGTTGCTAGGCCGCCCGTGCTTCCCACTCCCTCTCCTTTGATACTTGGAATAAGGCAGGATAGGAGCAATTTGCCAGCTCAGCGGGTTAAAAAAACAAAAACAGAAAACACCTCACCACAAAACCAAAACTTAAGTTCAGCAGATGACCTGTGGTCAGAATGCTAATTCTACTAATGTTGAATTTTGACTAATTACAAGGCTGATGGAACCGGGGATGGAAAAATCATTAGTGGCTTGGTAGCCACTTACCATACTCTGTATTCTGAACTTGGGCAGCCCCATCTACCCCAAAGTAGATTATTATAGATAAATCTTCATTTCTCCCCCATTACCTTCTCTCTCATTTCTAACCAAAACCATGGTGGCTATTTCTCCCATGACACAGGGGATGCCTTGTGAGATAACAATCTGAGCTAACATTTATCGAGTAGTTACTATGTGGCAGGCACCCCACCAAAATTCATGTTATATGTTAACGTCGTAAATACCCACAACAAACCAATGAAGCGGGTGCTTCCTTATTACCTCCATTGCAAACCTTAGGAAATAGGTAAATTAAGTAACTTTATCAAGGACTTATAGCTAAAAAAGTTGCAAACAGGCATTTGAACCCAGACAGTCTAGCTCTAGAACTTGAGTTCATAATCACGATATGTGACTCAGTTATTCCCATCATTCCTCATATTTCTACATCCATACAGAGACTAAAAAAAAAAAAGTAGGAGGAACTCATCATGCAAATTGCATTCTGAGAAACATCGTCCCTACAAGTAAAGGAATATGGACAATGGTGGGACTACAAATAGCCTTGGTTTTGACACATGCTTGCAAGTCTAGGTTTCTCTCTACTTTATGGGTTCAGAGTACAAGAAAACTAGGCACTGAGAGTAGGGAATGTTCTTTCTTTGGCCATTTGAAGCCTCACTAGACGCAGGCCAGCTCAACAGTGGAGCCGGAGCTAGGAATTATGAACATCAACATGCCCTCCTACTTCGATTTTAGCCAACAGTGGACAACAAATAGAATTAGGGGAAAGTCTACAAACTTTTTTGCTTGACAAATGGTCAGTCTGAGTTGATTTGGCCTTCTTTGAGTTTAAGTAAAAAGAAAAATTATATATACAGAAGATAGAAAATAACTGAAGATTGAAAGAAATTAACATTACCCTGAGATGAAGAAGAAAACAAAATGTGAAAATAATTTACTCTAAGGACAAAAACAAATTTTTAGAAAACTCCTCAATATCCTCAATAGAACTGGAGAAGTCATGGTCTCTATGAAACAGCAGCAGAAATACAGAGTAGATGAACATGAAAATTGAGCTGGACACCATAAGGAAGAATTGCAAGAAAACTCGATTTGCAATGGCAAAGTAAAATCTAATTGAGACACAGTAAAAGAGCAGATCTGATACTGTTAAAAATAAAATCAGTGATGTGGAGGACAAAAAAGAAAATTGATACTTAAGGCAAAGGAAAAGGACAGAGATAAAAATAATGAGAGATAATATCATATACAGGACAGAACACATAGCTGGAACTTACGAAGTATAGCTATTTCAGGAGAACAAGAGAAAACTACCAGTGCCAAAGAAATAAGCAAAGATAAAAATAAAGACAAGTTTTTCAGGACTAAGTTTGCATGCTAAAGGAGCTAATCTAGGCAACAATGAAAGAAAAGAAAACCCACAGGGAAAAGGAAAGAAAAATTAAAGAGAGAGCATCAAAGAAAGAGAGATGAGAGAATAAGAGACAGCAAAAAAACAAAGAGAAAGTGAGATCCAGAAAAAGTGAAAGGGCAGAAAAGAATAGAGAGAAAAAAACTGTGGAATTACACTCAATCAATCATTCAAGCATCAAGCATCCCCACAAAAGATAGAGATTATTCTCTGCGGTAGATACTATTGGTCCCTGGATGTATGTTGTCATCCTTCCTGACCACTTAGGTGTAGGCAGCTTGACTTCCAACTCCCAACTCAGGATTCTTTTCATCAGGCCTCTCTCTGACACTATGGCCATCTTGCCTGCCTTTGCAGGTGTCTGCGAGTGCTGGGGAATTGATAGCTACCAGGAGCTGTGTTCAGCCAGTGAGAGACAGGATTGGCGACTAAATACTGGCTTTCTCACTTTCCTGAGAGGGTAAATTTGAGAAATGTGATTTTCATTGACTTCCAGAATTAATCCTCCATGATTAAGCTCCAGATGTATACAGTGGTGTCTGGCTTGATAACATACTCTTAATAACTCCCCCTTTATCGGCTTCCTTCCTTCCTTGTCTGTCCTCTCCACTCTACTTTCACCTCCCAAATAAACTACTTGCAGTTGAATCCTTGCGTCAGAGTTTAATCCTGGGGGAACTCAAAATAAAGACATCCTCAATGGAGAACTAAAATTAGGTCAGATTGCTCATAGATGCCCAATGTGAGAAAACCATGGTGCAAAGTTCATTCAGGTTTGAAAAGAATGATTTGGGACTCATGAATTTAATGCTCTGCCAAATTGTCATTCATATGTGACAATTACAGACTTTCCCGACTAGGCAAGAACTCAGAAAATTATTTTCCTTAAAATATCACTTGAAGACAACCTCCAGCCTTTAGAGAGATGAATCCAAGAAATTCAAAAATGGGAAATTTGTGCTCTTCAGTGGTTCCTAATCCTAACCAGACACCCTCTTCACAGCTTACAGTTTTACTGTTGTGCTCTTATCTGGGAGACTTTTTAAAATCAGTTCTCTCATGTTTCATATTTTTGAGCCTGTTATTCAAAGAGTGACTTCCATAATAGAATTCCTAACTTGAACAGGCTGTGTTAGTAATAAAAATAGCTAACATACATCGAACACTCACTTAAGACTTACATGCTCTGCAATATCTCATTTAATTCTCACAATACTCTAACGAGGTGGGTACTATTATTATGTGGCAAAAAAAAAAAAACTGAGTCAGAGAAAAGTTAACTTTCCCAAGATGGCATAGCTTGGAAGTGGCTGATTGGATTCAGAAACTGCAGGCTGACTCAACAGCTCTTTCTCTCTCTCTTTTTTTTTTTTAACTTTTTATTGGGTAACAGTGTGTTTTTCCAGGACCCATCAACTCCAAGTCAAGTAGTTGTCTCAATCTGGTTGTGGAGGGCGCAGCTCCTTGGCCCATGTGGGAATCGAACTGGCAACTTTGGTGTTATGAGCTCTGCACTCTAACCAACTGAGATAACCGACCGCCCCCAGAGCTCTTTCTCTTAGTCACTAAGCTTGCCCTTTAAGGTCCTTCAAGGAAATTCCCAAATATAAACCTCAGTTTACTCTCTGTCATTCTATCATGGGTTTTTAAGAATGAGGACGGGAGTGGGGATCGGAAAATATTGCTGGATGTTTTCTTCCTCATCTTATCTTCCATTTAAATATTAATAGTTCCAATTCAAGGTAGGGGATGCTTGTGTTGACCAAAAAGATGACCCTATGTTGGTTGATAAGATGTTTTCAAGAGCGACCTCAAAATGGCCACCAGGCTGATGAATGGGTCTCAGGCTAGAGCTGTGCTGTCCAACAGAGCTTTCTGTGATGATAAAAGTGACTAATATTTGTGCTGTCCGATAGGGTCTCTAATAGCCACAGGTGGCTATTGAGTACTTGAATGCAGCTAGTGAGACAGCAGAAATAAAATTTTGAATTTTGCATAATTTTTAATTGATGGTGAGCATTTAAGTGTAAGCAGCCACACATGGCTAATGACTACCTACTGTTGCACCACAAAGCTCTAGAACCCTTAGAATCAGGGAGGACTTCCAGGCTCCTGTCTCCAACATCCTCAATTTACATGGCACCAACTAGAGAACTTCTGCCATTAACTAAAATTGTGGCAGAAAGGTCTTTCCAACAATCCCAAAATAGGAGGTGGACCCCCTTTAGAGTATCTACAGCACTTAAGGAGGAAGGCTCACTCTCGTGTCTCACCAGTTTCGGTGGCTTCGCTCCCAACACGCTGCTGGTGCTGCCAGCAGTCTCTCTGGAAATACCTTCACGCCATGCTTTCCAAACCTTGTTCTTCACCCTGGAGTTTGCCCCGGGGCTTCAGGAATTCTACAAACTTTTCATTTCAAAGTGTTTTTAAATGTTCAACCACTCTTAAACCGTAATTTAAAATACTCACGTGACATAAACAAATTTGAGACCACTTACTGTAACCTGGCACTATCAGGTTTACTTGATTTTAGGCAAACTTGGGAACCCCACTTCTGTGGCCTTCTCCTTGGAACTAGAGAATGTTCTAAGGTTATGAGGTACATGAATAAAAAAAAGTAAAAAAAAAAAAAAAAGAATCTTACCGTTTGGCTCTACCTGAGTGTCTGAATCAGAATTGCCTCCATGCTCTGTAACCAAAACAACCATTCATACATACAGAGAATAGAATTGAAACATGAGGCTGTTATAACGTGGCAACAGTCACCCCTAATTTCCAATTTCAAGTTTTTTGTGTTAATCAAACAACTCAATTTTCTTTGAATGCCTTGAAAATAAATTAAGCTTAAAATTATAGTTGCCTAAATTTATAAATTACAAAATAAATTCAAGTTATGCAAATATTCCTTTCACTGCAATGCATTCTTAAATGCCAAGTAATGTTTTATGTGGGAAAGACCATATTTCACTGTTTCATAAAAAGTTTGAAAGTCACTCAGTATAGTGACGGAGTGTCCAGCAAGGGGTAAGGTGATCTCCTCGTGCCTCTACCGAAGTGCTCTTTCCACTCACCCACCTGAAGCTGGGTCTATGCTGTGTGGTGTGGGGTAGAGAAGTCACAAAACATTAGGCTTCAGCACCACAGGGAGAGAGGCCAAGTGATAACAATTAACACCACCTTGTCAGTGTGCTGGAAACCCAGCACGAGGACTTTATTTGACCTTACAAAGAGTGTTTCTGTGTGTGGTCAGTCAGCACCTTTAGGAGAGGTACTCACTGACGACCATGACAAAAATCAAAACCCACCTTGAGGACTTGAGCTCAGACGCCTGTGAGCTGGTGCTAAGGCTTTAACCACGCCTCTCACCCTTTCTCACAGCTTATTTCTATTTCCTTATCTTTAGAACTAATTTTCCTCTCCGGACTGTACACAATTTCGGTGGCTGCCTGCCTTTTTAAATTGATGAATGGCTGTGACAATTGCTGTTGCACTTTTCAGCATACACAAAAAGTGCGGCCAACAACATGAAGACTGTCGTTGGATTTCAATATTTTAAAGAACACACATTTCAACTGGGACTTCATGTGGTGAATGTCTGTGAACATCGAGCACTGAGGGGGAAATGCCTCCTGCTAAAGAACTTGAGAGAATGCACCCAGAATGATGCCAAAGGGACCCCAAGAGGGAAAGGCACCCCACTATGATTCATTAGTGTGAATGAATCTACATTCTACAGTGAACCTACAGCACACTGACTTCTGCTTATCTGATCCTTGGCCACACTTGCTTATTGTAGGATAATTCCTCTAACCACCTTTTCTCCCGCAACCTCCTGAAAAAAGAAAAAGAAAAAGTGAAAAAAGCTTGTTTTATTTTACAGCTAATTTGCTGTAAGCACATAGCCCAGCTGCTCACAGTGAAATAAAAAAGGAAATGAGAACAGAGAGAGCCTTCTAATGAAGGAAGGCGGGGAGCGGTAAGAAGTTGGAAGAATAGGCCGGGTGTTATTCGTATGATTAAAGACAAGAAAATAAAAAAAAGAGAAAAGAAAGAAAGAAAAACAGTGGTAAACAGGTACGTTCATCTTGAGCCTAAGAACAGAGAAATAAGAGATAAAAAATTACTGAAGAGCAAATAATTTGTCCGATTTGAAGTTTTAACTGGCCCAAAAAAATCTCCCCCATGTTTCCATTATACCAAGTTATATTTTGGATTTTGCTCTTGAATGTGTGTTGTCACTGACCCCATTATTTGTAGACAAGGGATAATGTTAAAAACAGATGTTAACATTTTGCAATTCTGTAAGAAAAGGTTCAGAGAGGTGGGTTTCATTAATTAGACGGGGAAAAGGTTCTGACGAAATAATCCGGGGGCCATTGGAAAAATGACATCCTAAACGTTTGCGTTAGCAGGCTGCACACCTCGTTCTTACAAAATACTTCCTTTTAAAAGTTGGAAAGCTCGCCTTCTTTATTACATGCTCTCCTTTCTGCCAACTCAGCACACACACCCCTTAACAAGACCTCCTCTAACTCTTTTCCCCGGGGTCCACGTCAAAACGGGGGTACGTTTTATACTCCTGTACTTTTACAAACTGCAGAATGCGATATGAATAGGGAAATGAAGAATGTCCTGAAGTTTCAGCTCTCATAATGTAACCCGTTATGGGGGACAGGTCGGGGAGGGGAGGGGTGACAGCTTATGAGCTAGAAGAGAAAATAAATAGGTCTTAATATTCAACGTTGAATAAATGTACTGCATTGGTCTATGTGATAATAGTCCCCAAACAATTCATTTGAGCCTGGCCTTCTCATTCGTCAGTGGGAGCAAGTTGCTGTGCTCTCCGGCTTCTGTGAAACAGTAAAAGAGTCGGCCCATCATCACTTTAAAGCTCAGGGCTTCCCTATGTCTTCCCCTGGTGGGAGCTGAGGCCTAATTTCCTCTGGCCCAGCTAGGGGCTCCATGCGGGCTGGCCTCAGAATCCTATTCTGAGAGTTGTTTGGACACCAAGGGAGCTTCTTGTCCACCTCATATCCTGTAGCATTTTTTTTTTTTTGGAGGAGGGAGGGTGGTCTGGTGATCTTCAGAGAAAACCAGCATTTTTAGTTGCTCTTTGACAGCAACGATTGGGAATTCCAAGTTTCTAGGTTTAATCCCACTTATTAACTTGGAGTAATTCCTTGGTCGTCACAGTTGGTGACAAGGATTGAGGACCACTGGAGTAGACAGAGTACTCTCTTTGGCACAATAAGATTTTTAAAAATCCCCCAAAATCTAAAAATACAACCATAAAATGTACTGCATAAAACTGATAAAGTACTAGGCAGCCCGCAAATTGGCAAACTGGACATACGTAGAACTAGGTCCAATGGGGGGAAAAATGACAATAATTAAAATAATGCCAAAAATGTACTCCTCCTAAATATGAAAAACTTTGAGCTTTAAGAATGGAAATTTATTTTTTTTAAAACCGTCATTGATAGAGAAGAGAAACTTGTTTGGGAGCTTAATAAATGCTGAAAGGTGTGGTCATGAGGAAGATAAATTATTCTGTGTTTTAACATTTGCTGTCCAATTTTTCTCAGCCTTGGGACACCTGAAACTCTCACAATGCTGGCCCAAATGGTTATGGACCTATTCAATATGCCTGCATATAAAAGCTGGAAGAATACTATAGTACAGGAAGAAATGGAACAATGGAGTACTATACAGCTGTGAAAAAGGAGGAATATCTCTACATAATACTCACGAGTAATCCCCAGGATATATTTTGTTGAGTAAAAATATAAGGTGGGGAAAATGGGTATAGTTTGCTACTCTGTATTAAGAAATGGGAGGAAGAAATGTTTTTATAAATAACCATATTTATGAATGTACATATATGTGTAAACCAGTGATTCTCAACCAGATGTGATGTTGGCCCCAGGGGATATTTGGCAATGTCTGGAGACACTCTCAGTTGTCACACTTGTGCAGATATCACTAGTGTCTAGTAGGTAGAGGCCAGGGATGCTGACAAATAGCCTATAATACACAGGATGGCCCTCCCAACATAGAATTATCCAGTCCAAATATCAATAATCTCTAGGTTAAGAAATGCTGTCTCTCCATACATATATGGAGATTTTATATATATATATATATATATATATATATATATATATATGTGTGTGTGTGTGTGTGTGTGTGTGTGTGTGTGTGTGTGTGTGTGTGTATGGAGAGAGAGAGGGTGGGGAGGGAGAGAGAATGTGAATCTTCTATTTCAAAAATGAAAAGACAAACCCTAAAAATATAGAAAATGAATTACCTATGGTAGAAGAAGAAAATTAGGGTGGAAGGAATAAAAATAGAAGCAAGACTTATATGATTATACCTTGTTTTGAAGATTTAACTTTGAAACCATGTAAATATTTTACATAATGACCAAGAAATTAAATTGTAAGAAGAAAACCATAAAATTCATAAACAAAATTAAACACAGGAATCTGTGCTTCGACCAGGCAGCATAACCACACAAAGAGTAGTCGGTGAATTTAAAACACACACGTTGATTCTACATCTTAATGGGGAAAACCCTAAGGATTATGGCTCAGGATAAAATTCTCCCATCCCCCGAACTCCCACCTAAACTATTTTGTAACTTCAGTGTGCATCAGAGTCACCTGGAGAGTGTGTTTAAATGCAGATTACCAGGCACCCCACAAGATTCTGATTCCATATGCCTAGGACAAGGGCCCAGGAATGTATATTAAGCAAAAGATTCTGATACAGATGGTCTGGGAACAAAGCTTGTGACACACTTCCCAGATCCATCACAATCTTGAACTTCAAATGTGTCATAACATGGTCTTTGATGCTTTGGTTCCTGGCAACACATCTCCTTAAATGAATAAGCAGTTAGTCAACTACTTCAGAAAGCCTCTTTCCTCCTGCTCACCCTTCCTCCAGAATAATATAATAATCATCACAATTGTAATTATAAAGTTAAAATTAGAGCACTAGAACCAATATTCTAGGAGTACAAAAGCCATGCCAACAGTTCCATGCCTTTCTTCAGTGTGGCCTCAGTGAGCTGAATTTAAAATTCAACAGAAGCTCAGAGCTATAATTTACCACCAAGACCACCAACCTAATCCTTTCAGATCAGCTCAATTTCTATCACAACTGAAGTCTCCCAAGTGCCAAGTGCGATGGTACAGCAGGCACGACACAGATGAATGGGTCACGGGCTTTCCTTTGCAAACTTCTAGAAGCAGAAATGTAAACAAATTGACATAAACAAATAAAACAATATCGCAGAGCATATGCAAAAAAATAGAAGAATGCTGCAGAGCACGGGGCCTCATTTTCCACAGGTAGTGATAGGGGGAGCTTCTTGGTGGTAGTGAATGACGTACTCAGGGCTTTGAAGCCTGCTTTCCAGGGAAAACGGCCATTTCTGTGTTAAACACATAAGGAAGCAACGTCCCCGAGAGCCCATGGTCACCCTGCCATCTTGTTTGGGGCAGCTTTTAGGGAGCATGAACTCAATTTTTGTAGAAATGTACAACACACAGGCCTGGAGGAAGAGAATGGCTTCCCTGTGATCCTCTGAGACAGCGGTTCTCAGCCTGTGGGTCGCGACCCCTTTGGGGGTTGAACGACCCTTTCACAGGGGTCGCCTAAGACCATTGGAAAACAAAAAGATATTTACATTACGATTCATCACAATAGCAAAATTACAGTTATAGAGTAGCAACGAAAATAATTTTATGGTTGGGGGTCACCATAACATGAGGAACTGTATTAAGGGGTCGCGGCATTAAGAAGGTTGAGAACCGCTGCTCTAAGACTTACCCTCCCAGGGCCTTCCAGGTTACAGCACACAACACTTCCCACCATTCAATTCGTTTTTGCTCAGGATTTATCAGCCACAAAAAAAAATGGGTTTAACCTTTTGAGCTTCAGTTTGGCACCTCATGCTTTCCCATCCTCAAATGCTGTCTCCCACCCCATCTGGCTGTGGCAAGACTCCTTCAAGGACCAGACAGCTCTAAAATTAGGCATCGGCTGAGATTTATGCTGATTCTCTTGATTCAGTCCAGACTTGTCAACTTCCCTGGAAGCAATAAGATAGTTCCATAAATTACTGCAGCCTTTATCCGACCGCGCTATTTTTAAAGGGTGGTCTATATCAAATGCAATTAAATCTGAATTGTTGCCTCGATAGCTCTGCCTCCTTTGTTTTCTTATTCGCTGATATCCCTAAGTGTGTTTAGCTTGCGATACATTTCAAGCTCAGTTCATTATTTGGGGGATGGAGTGGGGGCGGCCTCTAAAGGAAGGCTAAGAACAGTGGCATTTGTCATTTCAGGATGTGTGGAAACAAAATCGCATCACCTTACCTCTTAAGATGCACCCTGCTTAATCGTACCTTTCTGATCCTGTCTTCTAGCAAACATTTGGTGCTCCTTAATGGAGGCGCCCAAGGAATGGAGCACAGGGGAAACCCAAAAGCTAAACCAGATCTTAACATCTTCGTCGGTTTCAATGATTCTGGCTCGAACACACCCCACTGAGTACTCTGAGGCTCATCCCTGCTGTAGCTATGGGACCCCACACCTCCTTCAACTAAACCAGCCTCGATGTCCCACCTTGCTGGTGTTCTGTGCACAGTTGGAAGTGGGGCCATGCAGGAGGAAGGGCCCTGAAAGCCCCATGGCCCATGGCCCATTCCCAATGTCTGAGAATAATCAGGGTTGTATCCCAAGGAGAGAGGACGCGTGTAATGATGGGTCTGAGTTCATCTTTTGTTTGGCTGCTGTCAGCTCTTAAGCCTCGCCCAGCCCCTCTTCCAGTGGTGCCCCACATCTGGACAAGCCGATAAGAAATGCCCCTCCTTACATGCCCACGAGAGAGTCAAACCCAGCCTCTGTGGGAGCTCTCACCCCAGCCCCACCCTTCCCAATGCCCAGGGGAGTCATAATGGACCACTGGCGTGGCCTTCCCACTCTCCCTGGAGTCTTCAACTGTGAGTGATAACCCTTTTCATACCCTCTAGACGCACGGGGGCATCATCAGTCCTAACATCCAGACCAAATTTTGGGTGGGGGTCCATCAGCCCCTGCAGGTGATCAGAACAGTGTGTTTTCCTCCCACCTGAGAACACAATGCCCCTCCAAACATGACAGTGATGGAGAGCCAAGACCATTGAGTTCTCCCACTGTGGGCGGAAACCTGAATGTGTCCCCCATCAGGTTGAAGCCTGCTGAAGCCCTTCTTCATTGCTGCCCCCGCAACGTGCTGGCCAGACACGAGACCCGCCTTGGCCACACTCACTTCTGCACCCGTCTTTGCACACTGGGGGCCCTCTGCACCACATTCTCTCTTGCCACCCTCCACCCAGACCTGCCACTAGCTTAGTGTGGATTAATAAGGATGCCCTTTCCTAAGATACTGTATTGCCACCTACCAGAAAAAGATGGTAATAGCTACATAAATCTATAGTGATTGAAACATGAGTGGCTCCCCCTGGAGTTGTGCAATTCACCATCTACAAAACCATAAGTGCAGGCTCTGTTTCACCAAAGCTATTCCTAGTCCTTTTCTGAATCTCAGCAGCAATAGGAACTTAATCCAACATAGGCAACCCAGCAGATTCCAGCTTTCTTGTCATGTGGGTGTCAGCACCCCACAGGTCAGAGAAAAGGGGCTGGTATTACATGTTCTACTTCCCACAACTGAAAATTCATCATGCAATCCCAGTAGTTCATTTCCATGGGGACAACTGATATGTTGTCCAACATATGCACAAGTCTTTGTTGTATGGGACCATTCCATGTACTGTGGGACATTTGACACCCAAGCAACCAGGCGCCAAATCCCCCAGTTGTTGTGGAAACCAAAATCACCACATTTCCAAATGTGCGCTAAGATGACAGTGTCCCCCTACCCACTGCAGTTGAGGACCACGTAAAAATCTGCTTGTGTCTGTTTGCATCTCTAGACTCTGCTCCTCAGGAGAGCAGGACCCTACTTTTCACAAATCTACATTCCCAGTGCCCAGCACGGTGCCTGGTGCAAAGCACCTGTCATTTCAGCTGGACTAAAGAAGAGCCCTACAAGACTCACAGGGACAATTACCACGCCAGGGCCCCCACTTGCACATAGGGCCATTTGAGTTGTCCCCCACCTTACCTGCTGAGAGAAAGCCCGTGCCACCTCACCTCTACCCAAACTTAGACTGCCTGGCCCTTAAAGTGCTGCTCTCAGGTGGAGGGCATCTGTCCACACACACTGGTGCACTTAGCATCTATAGCACAACTGTGCATCACTGCAGGCGTCGCAGCTCGTCCCCTTCTCTCGATAACTAGTCACAGGCTGCCTTGCTCTTATGCCTGGAGAGAGGGATGGCAAGAGCCTCCTGCATGGGAAAGGAAGAATAAGGCCAAACATCTGCTGACAAATAGAAATACTGAGTCATTCATTAAAAAAAAAAAATTGTGGGCAAGTGCTGGATCAGGATATCTGCCTTATGAACTAATGCAATGTTTGAAAGTTTTTCAAAGATTTCTATGTCTATTATTTCAAAATCTATGCTGAATAGATAAGGCTGGCATAGCAGAGTTGACTGTCTACCCGTCATCGCTCTTCCTTGGTGACTGACAGTGGTTTTGTTCAGATACCCACTCTCAAGAAAAACGAGGCTCTTCCCATCTCTGATATAAATCAAAGCCAGAAGTTGGCAAAGGATAGCCCAGGGCCAAATCTGCCCTGCCACCACTGTTTTTGCATGGCCTGGAGTTAAGAATATGCGATTTAATTTCATGTGTCAACTTGGCTGGGCCATGGTGGCCAGATACATGGTTAAACATTATTCTGGGTGTTTCTTTGAGGGTGTTTTTAGATGAGATTTATATTAAATTGGTGGACTTTGAGTAAAGCTGATTGTCCTCTATAATGTGGGTGGGCCTCATCCAATCAGTTGAAGGCCCGAATAGCATAAAAAACGGACCTCCTCTGAGCAAGAGGGAATTCTGCCAGCAGCCAGCCTGTCGACCTGAACTGCAGCATCAGCTCGTCCCTGGATTGCCAGACTGCTGGCCCACCCTGTAGACGTTGGATTTGCCAACTTCCATAATCACACAAGCTAATTCCTTTTTACAAAAAAAAAAAATCTCTCCCTGTATCTCTACACATCCTATTGGTTCTGTTTCTCTGGAGAACACTTAGACAGAACGGTTTTTATATTTTTAAATGATTATATTTTAAATGGTTACATAAGTACCTACATAATGTCCTCGATTTTGCCTCCCAGCCGGCAAAGTCTGAAATATTTACCACCTGGCATTTGAAGAAAAAAAAAATTAGCCCATGTCTGTTCTAAGCCAACCGTCTTTATCCTGTTCACCTTGCCAGTGATTGGTTTAAAGATAGCATCAGTCTGACAAGTCAGATGAGAGGGGAGCGCTGCTATGGATTATGGGGAAGGCTTCTTTGTTCAGAAGAAGGAATGACCAGCCATGATGGCTGGGACTGCTGCAGCCATACTGCAGACACGAGGCAAGACTGCCGGAGCACAAGGCCACCTTGTGAGGATGCCAAGCAAAGATGGAAAGGGTCCTCATGACATCACAAAGCTGCAGAATTAACACTGTCTGAAGGCTTCTTGTGTGAAACAACAAATTACCTGAATGTTTATGGTGTTTTGAGTCTGAGTTCTTGTTACTTACAGCGAAACACACCTGGTGGAGCCAGCTGGAATATGGAGGGTCTGAGAGGTCATTAACATTCCCAGTTAGTTGGTGGAAGAGCTGAAACTAGAAGACCGTGCTGTTCAAACCGGGAACACTTAAGCGTCAAGCAGTGCGACCAAGTGTGGTTTTGCGTGAATGGACTGAGAGTAGCTAAGTAGGCTCAGTTGATTTAATTCTAGTTTGTACTTGGAAGGAGTGTTTCGTAACAAATGAAGACTGCACCCATCTGACTTGCGTTTATTTTATTTTTTATTATATCTCCAAGGGACCAAATCATTGATATTTTCCCAAGAAAGGGAGACTTATAAAAATACCAAGCTGGGGCCGGCCGAGTGGCATGTTGGTTAAGAGTTGACTTGGGACATCAGCTCTGAGCAGCAGGGCCCCGGTTCAGATGCCAGGTGAAGGGCCAGTGACGCTGCGCCCTCTACAGCTAAGATGGTGAACAACAGCTCGATCTGGAGCTGGGCTGCCATGAGTCGCTGGCGACAGTGTAGGCTGCATTGAGGCTGGCCGGCAGCGGGTGTGAGTTTTTGTGAGCTACTGTGAGCCGCCATGAGCAGCAGTCCAATGGCCCATGAGCAATTGCCTCAGCCGGGAAGAGCGCAATGATAATACCAACATGGGCCAGTGAAGCGACGTCCTCCACAGCTAGACAGAAGAACAAAAGGACAGCTACTTGTCTGCTCCCCTTCCCCGATTCCCCAACGCTGTTCTCCTCCCCCAGTAAAATCTTTAAAATAAAAAAAATAACAAGCTCTACTTGTGCAAACAGAGGAAATTTACATCCGTGGCCCTGCCATACTCTCTCTGCTTCCTTGGTGTTTTGTTTTGTTTTGTTTTCGATTACTAGGACAAACAATTCAACTTCACTAGCTACTGCTGCATGAATAATCCAACAGACAAGATATTCTTATTTTCTTACATTACTCAGATAGCCATTTTCTTGCCTCAAGGTCAGACAATGACCAGGTGGTTAACCCTCATTGCAGCCCCCTTAGTGGCTTTATAAAAAGTTTTACTGTCCACATTTCACAGATGGAACAGAAGAGGTTTAATGACGCTCCCCAGACTATACAAAGTTCAGCTCACTTCATCCAATGTCATATGAAGAACAGAGACAATTATGGGACCCCTCACGCCAAAGCTACACTTTTTGGCCTCAGTCCTCAAATAACTACCTCCTGCCCCCCCCCCCCCAGGTGTGTCTGTAGAGACCTCCTCGTGCCATTTGGGTAAGTCATTATAACTACTCTCTACCAGTGGTCTTCCATGTAGAGACCTCTGAGATTCTACACAGACTCACCTTCTCTTAGGGAATGTGATTAATTCTCAGATATTTTTTAAGACCAGGAACTAAGGGGAACCAAAAAAGTTTTCTTATCACCTATCCAGTTTACAGCCATAATTTTGTTCTATTTCCAATATTTCAGAATTGTGTAACTGTGATTTTTGAGCTTCGTTAGAAATAAGTCCATTCTTTAAAATTATGGAGCCAGACATAAAGAATCATAAATCCCAGGATGGAAAGGGGCTTTGATGGTCTTCTCACTCTCCCCTCCACCACATAAATTCTGTCCAATCACTCCATCTCTGCTTTAGTACATCCAGAGCTCACTGTTAGAAAACTCTCTAGCATTAGGACATATTTTTTTTTCTTCCTGCCCCTTTTACCCACAGGTTGTAGTTCTGCCAGCGGCTTCCTCCCTGAACAAATACATTTCCTCTTTCACAAGACAGTCCCTCAGATATTTTAAGACTGCTTACCTTGTAACCCAGAATTTTCTCTTCCCCATGCTAAACATCCCCGGTTCCCTCAGCCTTAAAGCAGGGAGCACGGGTCCAGGTCTGCTCACAGGTCAGACCACTCCTCTCCAAATATGAGCCCCAGGAAGTGAGAGCAATTTCACTAAACTCTAGTACCCACTAACTTCTCCCTAAATCCATGTGCTCTGTAAATTTCCATTGAATAGCCTTCATTTTTATGGGTTTAGTTCTTATGACCCTTGGAAAGATACAAATTTAGTTATGCTCCTATGATTCTGTTTGTTAGAACCCATGCTTCCTAGAAAATCCTTCGTCCATGTGACAATCAGAGTGGGTTCACTTAGCAATACCAAGGAGCCCAGTTTTCTCTCTAACTTCATTACCCATGGGCTGCTTTGATATGTGCTGATATTGTCTACATTAACACTCAGCATCTGATTTCAGATGCACGCTGAACACTGGCACATCTATTTAAAAATAATTAAGTACCCTATTATTATGTGTGAATATCTTAGAAGTGAGTCTAAATTTCCATGTGGCAAAGGGAAGTGCTCAGAAGGCTTAGAGGCCGATTTGAAACAATGCCAAGGCTGAAGGATCAGACTGTCTGAATCCTAAAAGCATCCCCGCAGCCAGGGAGTAATGGAAGGCACAGCACTCTGGTGAAGATCACAAGCCAATAATTAACCAATCAACAATTATTTTGGAAGACTTACTATGTGCCATGCAAACCAGTAACTTGGAGTGAGTCAGAATCTAAACAGGTCTGACACGGGCCTAACCTGGAGTTAACCATCAGCTGTGGAGCTAGGACATGCATTGACAACATGAGGCTGTACCTACTAAGTATTGATGCATGGAACAGATGTTTAGTATCCAAGTTTTGCAACAGAGGAAGAGACCTAACATATAAGAGTGCTTACTGCGTTCTCACTGTGCTTCAGATATCATCTCCTTCATACTGTCCAGCAGCGTAACCTTAGGTATCGCTGGTCCATTCAAGATGACAGAAGAGAGTACATGCAAGATGGTGGCACATACTCTCATCATGTCTTCCCAGGATGCAGGAGGAGAAGACTCCAAAACAGAAGTGCAGGATTAAAAACTTCCCCTGTGAGTTGTTCCCAAAGCTAAAAAGGTGACACTGAGCAGCCAACATTTTGGCAGAGCAGTGGAGCAGGGTGCCACAGAAGGGGGAGGGTGGGCTTGGGGACTATGTGCAGATGGCACCAGGGAGATGACCCTGAGCCTGTTTTAGGAGAGAACGATGTCACTTGGTCAAATGGAAAGGTCAGGACAGGCCAGGTCGGGGCTCTGCTCTCCCACTCCAAAAACCACAGCTGCTCTTGCCTTCTGAGTTCCTAGAAGCAGAGGGAGGAGTGACCTTTGCCTTCCTCAAACCCACCCTTTCTTCAGTTAAACAATGTGCCAATGTCGCCTTGACAGTCCTAACTCGGGCTGGCACTAACACAGGCTTCCGATGCTCGGTCCTTTCTCTTGCCACTGAATCACGCCCTCTGCCGAATCAGGTTTGTCAGCATCCCACCGTCTCATGCCACTCTCTCCGTTTTTCACACCAAGGAGGAGCTTGCAGCATCCTATCTTTACGCTGAAACCGATAGCACTTCATACAAAGCCTATGAGACGCCCTGACACAAAACTCATGGGGCAGAGGAAATGAGCACTGGGCATAAGTAGCTATAAATAAAAGCCCCAAACTAGTGAAAGTTTCTAGATCTCCTTTTTATTTAAATGTTCCTCATTTATATGCAACCAATTCACGAAAGCCCACACACCAATCTGTGACGCACCTGGTATGGTGAGAAATTGCCAGTTCGGTGGTGTCTTGCTTTTTTCCCCCACAATGAACACTGCACAGTGTCATGTCCTAGGGTACATCAGCTCCCTTTCCTTTCTCTTTGATGAATCCCCCAAAGAGGTAGGTTTATAAAATGCACCCAACGAAATGGGCTCTATTTATTCTCTCATTCTAGGAAGGCCCATCCAGGGATATTTTTAGAGAATGTGTATGTCCAGTAGCTCTCTCTGGTATAACCTTGACCACGCATGTACCATACCAAATCTGTTTTAGTCGGGCAGGGCTGCCGTAACGAAGTACCACAGACCAGGGGGCTTAAGAAACATGCATTTATTGCTTCACGGTTCTGGAGGCTAGAAGTGCAACGTCAAGGTGCTAGAGGGTTTGTTTCTTCTTAGGCCGCCCTAGATGGCCACCTTCTACCTATGTCTTCACACACCGTCTTCACTCTATGTGTATATCTCTGTGTCCAAATTTCCCCTTTTTCGAAGGACATCAGTCATGCTGAATTAGGGCCCACCCTAATAACCTCATTTGAACTTAATTATTCCTTTAAAGACACTATCTCCAAATATGTTTATATTCTGAGGTCAATGAGAATTAAGACATAATGAATTTCAGAGGTACACAATTCAGCCCAAACACCATTCCCTCTTAAATTTCCTGGTTTTTTTTTTTTTTTTGCATGTAAAACACCTTCACTCCTTCTCAAAAGCCTTTAGTCTTCCACCCTCAATGCAAAGACATCTACCTCGAGCAACTTTTGGGACTGGAATTGAGAAAGGTAGAGAGGGATTAAAATAATGTGTCATTCTCACCCAAAACTGGAGTTCAGTCCTGGTTTACAGCCCCACAGAGAGAGGTTTTGGCTAACTGGACTTCTTCTCCATCAGGAGAGGGCCTCCATGACTCAGAACAACTCGATTGGGAGAAAGGTCTGTTTCTCCCACCACCACCACCACCGCCACCGTGCAAAACTTCCAGGGTAATCTGGATAAACATCTCTGGTGAGGGACAATGCGTTTCCTATCACCTCTTCTTCAAAAGGAGCTGATCTCCTCTGTTCTGGGGAATACAGAGAGAGAAATACAAAGAGAGCTGATTCAGCTTACTGAAGGTAGAATCGCTACGTGGCAGCTTGAGTGAAATTTAGCAGTTCACCTGCTTTTCCTACTATCAACCGCACACAAGAGTGTATCAAGAATCGCAACATTAGAAGCCATTAGAAAACTGAGGCTCTGTGTAAAAACCGTCTTCCTGAAACTGAGAAGTGGCGGGGAGCTGGCTTGGATTGAAAATAGACAGCTGCTTCGCGTGCCTCTCCTAGAACAGCTGCCAGGGGAACCGCAGTCAACAGGAAGCCTCGATGGCACTCGCAGCATGTCAGGGAATGCACCGGAGGACACGGAGGACACTTGCCATCAGCGGGGTTCCAGCAGATCACATCCAAAGACTTGGGCTTCCCATCATCGTTTGCCCAGTCTTCCAAAGTTCAGCTTTCGTGCCTAGTTAGCCGGGGTGTCACATTTGCAGGTCAAGTTCATTTCCAGGGGTACAAGACTGGGATGCACTTCAGTAAAGAGCCACATTTATGTTTGATTCACACATCCACTTGGGACACGTTGAGCTTCTGGGCTACAGCATTTGATGTGACAATTGGGTCCTTCAGCCTGGCTCACCACCGGCGAGGAGAGCACCAGGGAAGAGGTGAATGGAGAGATGTAGGCGGCCTTTGGAAGTCCCGCTGCTGCCTCCGCCCCCATGTCATCCTGATGCTTTAAGGAATCAAAATCTACCCTCAATGCTACCGAGGCTTAAAGGAGCCAAGTTAGGAATTTGATAAGGAGTGGGGGAGGGGGGGGGCTTGGAGACTTAAAAAAAGAATTTTTTTAAAATACACACACATTCACTTTTTAAGAGTGAACAAGGGATGGCTTGAGAACAGCAAACGTGCCCCAGTTTGCCCATCCTTAAACATTATTAGGTGAATCTGTCATGTTGACAAATAGCCCCCCCACTAAGGGCAGACCTAGCAGACAGCAAGCACCGGCAGAGTTTTCGCGCCCGCTCCTCCCGAATGCAAATTGTGGAATGCAGGAGGCCTACAGGACGCATACAAATGGTCTAAAAATACCCCGGGCCTGCCCCATCGCTGTGGGGATCTGCTTCCCAGGCGACAGAGGCCCTGAGGCCTGGGCCCTGCCCAGGGGAGGGGCAGGGGCCTCCGTCTGCACCCCAGCTAATTACCGTGGACCTGGGCAAGCAGCTGCGCCCCGCTCTCGGTTTGTGAGCGCCTTGCAAGGCAGTGATTCTAACTTTAGAACTACACTCTCAACTTTGATCTTCCAGCACTGCTTGGCTTTAGGCAAAACATAAACTTGAGAGCTGCAACATGTTTTTTAAATTTTATTCCCCTGGCAGTTTTAGAATAGGGACAGGAATTATTTTCAAATGAGAATCTTTGACTGCATAACACAGGCTTCCAAAATTAAGCAGAAACACATGGCGGCTCTTATTATTAAATTTCCCTTGGAAAACAATGGTTTAAATTATGGGGGGGTGGGAGGAGCAGTTTGATAAAACTTTGAAATGTGAAGCCTAAAGTTTAAAATAAAAAAAATAGCTCTAGCGGGTTTTCTTTCCAAGACCATTATGGAGTTTTTCTAGCCCTGCCATTATTAATCTCTATCTGCCAATGCCTTAAAAATTGAATGCTTGGGGTTTAAAATATAAATGATAGTTTTTAAAGCTGCAAATCAGGTGCTAAGGGGTTTCCTGAAGCACAGAGGCATTTGGACTGGCCGATTAGAGCTCCCCATAAAGCATATTTTTAAGAAAATAATGAAGAAGGTAGAATTTAACTCTATGCCGATCTATATCTGATTCTGTGTAATGTGTAGCAGGAAACAGAAACCTCCTAGCAAGGTGTGCTGTGCATTCCAGCCTTGACTTTGGCTAAAAACACTCAGGTGGACCGCAACTCGGGGCCATTGTCATCTTTTGTCATCAAAGTAAATCAATGGACCGCTGTCCTCTTCTCCCCAAGCCATTCCCAGGAAGGGATTTGGGCAAGAAAGTGTTCTTGGAAGCGGCACTGTCTCAGACCTCCCAGGCACTATTTAATTCCCCCTCCCTTCCAGGACGAAATCAATTACTACCTTCTCGGTGAAGCCTTTCTGATCACCTCATTTAAAAGCTTCCCCATGCCCTCGTCAGCCCACATCCTCATCGTGTGTATCACTCGTTCGGAACTTACGATTTCCTGCTGGATGTGGTGAGCGATCTTAAAGATGTGACTGTTCCATTCCCTTATAAGATCCGCAACAGCAAGAACCAGCTCTTTTTATTTCTGGCATCTCCCGTTGGGCCTAGCTCAGTGCCTTTGGCTCCTGGTGGTGTTCCTGTGCTGGGGACCATGGGGGATAATTGTAGGACTCTAGTAATGACAGGAGCTTATCTTCTAGCGTCATCCAGAGGATGCCCTGGGCAACAAACACAGAGGGGAAAAAAAACCAAAGTACTTCCACTGTCTTCCCACTCCTGCCCTGAAAGAGAGCCCCCATCAAAGGCTCCTGGAGGCTGGGCAGCCAGCTGGGCTCCCTGGTGAGAGGTAAATACCACTGTGATTGCTCAGCTAGACAGAAAAATAAAAGAGGAGGTGAGGCAGCTTTTTGTCTCCACTCTGATTCTGCAAATAACTTTCTTTTTTTTTTCCACTTTGGTCATTTCTCATAACCCTGATCCACCTTGGAGACCTGGCCCGTTTTTAAAGGGATGATTTCTGCACAGTGTATTGTTGGTCTTGATAATATCCCACCCCCCAACCCCCCGCCGCCAAACACACATACACACACATACACAAATGGCAGCTTCTCGTGCCCTCTTTGTAGCATTTTAGAAACAATATTAATACCAGTTTTAGGAAAACAAGAACATCATTCACAAAACTTTGTTTATGTAACTAAACTCCAGTTTGGAAGGACTTCCTTTTCAGTTAAAGGAAGTCCCCTTCCTCTTTCAACTAGCCACCCTAAGCACACTCAGCATTTAGGTAGAGATTTCATTGCCTGGATCATGTGAAGACATCACGGGTGTAGAGGAGAAACCTGTGCTCAGGTGGCTTCTGAGACTTAAGGCCTCGTTACTCGGGGTGGTCTCGGAGCGGCGTCCTAACTAGGAGCTGGTTAGGAAAGCAGTCTCAGTTTCCGCTCCAGACTCACTGAATCAGAATCTCCATTTTAACAGGATCCCCGGAGATTCATACGCACACATTAATACTGACTCCATGCATCCTGTGAAAGCTCTTTCCGCACCCGCCTGAAATGCTCATTGCAGAGACTCACGGGATGAGGTTATCCGCATTGTTTTTCACCTTTAAGTGGCATACTCACCCAAGAGGAACAAGTTATTAAGGCAAATCAGCTACTAGGGCTGAAATGCCCAAACTCATCTGCTCCTTTCTGTGGGGAAATACGTTTGCAAGTGAGCAAAAGAATGAACTAAGAATTTGCATCCTCTAAGACGCTGTGCAAAGGGGAGACCCCTGGTATATAAGGGGGTCAGGCCGGGAGGGCTCCGGCCCTGTGCGGTGCTGCCTGCATCCAGGTGTGGGTCCAGACTTATGGTGGCAGACTTCCAACAGTTAGAAAATAATCTTCCCAAATGGGTAACCATATCCGGGAGGGCCTGGGAGCCAGAAAGCAGAGTAAGGGAGCAAGTGGGGATGCAAGGAGGAAAGAACAGGCTGAAATGGGCAAGCGGGAGAGCGAACAGAGCCAGGGCTGGAGACGGGGGCCTGTGGTTCCACGCTGGGCCTGTCCACTGAGGTTAGGTTTCATCCCATGAATTTTGGGGAGACACAAACATTCAGTCTATGACACTCTGTTAGAGAGATTGCTTAGTAGAGCTGTGGATATCGAGGGGTATAGAGCATAGAGAGGCCTCTCTAACCCTTCTCATCCTCAGACCCATCTGTGGAGCTGGCTTCTGGCTTTCTACTCTGCAAATAGAATAAATGTACAAGGCAGAAATTGTCCTCAGTATCCATCTGCCTGTGGGTGTGTAAAAGGTCACAGCCACACTAACAATGATTTTTCCTGCCCCACTACACCCTGCCAGTATGGCTCCAGGGCTTACAATCCCTGTGCTGTGTCCCTCCTACCATCTTAGATGTTTCTGAGAGACCCCAGGAGCTACCTGAAATCTCCCGAGGAGGCAGGTGGCTTTTTGCTCCACTCTGGGGCCACTGTCCCACACGTGGACACTCTTGTCCTTGTGGCCCAGCAACATCCCAGAAACTACGCCTAAGATAAAGGGAAATGTCCACCCCACACCCTGTGTACTGCTCTGCGTCAGAGCCCGTTCAGGCTGCTGCAACAGAACACCACAGGCTGGGTGGCTAACCAACAGCAGAAACGTGTTTCTCACAGTTCTGGAAGCTGGAAGTCCAAGATCCGGGTGCAGGAAAATTTGGTGTCAGCTGAGAGTACACAGGCACTTTCTTGTGCATAGATGGCCATCTTTTCTCTGTGTCCTCACGTGGCACGAGATACAAGAGAGCTGTCTGGGGTGCCCTTATAAGAGGGCAATAATCGCAGTCAGGAGGACTCCATCCTCATGATCTCATCACCTCTGCAAGGCCTCACCTCCTGATACCATCACATTAACCTAGCCTAACATAGGTGAGGTTTCAACATATGAATTTTGGGGGTGCAAACATTCAGTCCATGACACCCTGTTAGAGAGATTGCTTAGTTGATATGGATATCAAGGGGTACAGAGCATAGAGAGACCTCCCTAATCCCCTGGCAGCCTCAGACCCACCTGTGGAGCTGGCTTCCGGTTTTCTCATAGGAGTCATTCTCTCCAGGACTCCACAGTGTCTTCATGTAATCTGGGTTCTGTCTCTTCCCATTCCTACCATGCCAGTTTACCAGACATGCCAGTCTATGTCTGTGCCCTAATCCTGGATATGGCCCCAATTCTTTTCCCAATAGGAACAAAGGTGGAATAGGAACATGGAAGACAGACACAGAAATGGAGATTGGGTGGGGGGATAGTTGTGAGGAGGGGAGCCACTGGCACCCCCTCTTGACCCAGGCAGTTCTCACCACTCACCACTGCAACACCCAGCTACAGTTCATTCGTTTGTTAATTAACCAAGTGAAATAAATTGAAAACAAACCTCAAGAGGAACACAAAGGGACAGCAGCCTGAGGAAACAGCAGCAATTCTACCCACTTTTGCTCATTTGTTCAATTATTCAACACCTAGAATAGTGTCTGGCATAGAATAGGCAATAAATATCTGCAAATGAGTGACCAGATGAGTGAATGAATTTAGCAGACATAGGCTAGGTGCCTCAATGTATGCATCTTTGTGCTGGACACGGGAGTGCAGCCACCAATCAATCAGTCCCAGCCCTGAGAGAGGGTCCAGGGAAACCGGTGACACCACACCCATGTATGGTAAGTAATGCAAGCAGGGAATGGGGGAGCTGCAGGAGCACACAGAGCACCCCCATGGTGGTGGCTCAGTGGAGTTGGTGGGGTTAACAGCAGGGACACAGATACTGAGTCACAGGTGCTGGGGGTGCCCGCTAAAGGGAGCACCTCCTTTGGCCTCTTGAGGTGCCTCCATGGGAGCAATGACCATGACTCTTCAGTCACAACCTGGGCCCCCAGCACTCTGGACTGAGGCTCTGGCTGGACTTCCTCCATTCTTAAGATAAATAGCTCAAGTCCACTGCCAATAGCTGACCATCATTAATGCACAAGGTGGGCACAAAAAATATGGAGCTGTTGTATACACGGAAGAGGAAGGAAGTGGGGGCGGACAGAAAGGAGGTACTGTAGTCCAGACACAGTGGACCTTTACCTTTTAAACACAGAGAGAAAGGAACCAGCAAATTAAAACGTGAAAACTGGCAGTTTACAGAGAAAGCCTAGCTCTTGGAGAATGAGTAAGAGATGGGAGGGGCAGCTTGCTACCCAAACCAGAGGAATGAGGCAGCTAGCTATCTACTGAAATCTGCAGCTTCAGGGAGAAGCTCCAGCGTCATCTACGTAGCTTTATACAGGGAATAAGACTGAGTTTGGATGAGATTTCATTGGGTAATGGGATAAAAATCCAGGCACCACTGATTCAATTCCAAGGCTCTGTTGCAACCCGGCTCCGAGCTGGAGGGAAGTGTGTTGTGGTACATATTTATGTTGGAATGCAAGCTGACACATATTCTACAGGCACAAGGTTCTTTCATGCTCAAGGAAAAATAAGGTTTCTGATCTTATATATTCTTTCATCCTAAATCTGAAGCACTTAATAAGAAGTCAGTGTTGGCCAAGGTCTGGTCTGAAGGAAGGCTGTGTGTGTGTGTGTGTGTGTGTGTGTGTGTGTGTGTGTGTGTCCAAGAGAAACATACATCTTTGCTGCAATGGGGAATGGGCTGGGCTTTCCATAAATGGATAAGAGGAATCTGATGAAGCGTTTGCAAAATTATATGGGTTGTGCATCACATTTTAACGTGCACCGTTCCCCAGGCTCCCCTTTGTCTTTCCTCCTAAGCAGTTCCCACCTGCCCCACATGCCACATCCATCAAGACTTTCACTAGGTCTGGTTTTAGTTCCCGTAAACTGCATCAGGTGGTAGTAGTGGAGTCAATGGTTCCTGGAGCCAGGCGTCTTGGCAGTCCCTCCCTGTGTTTCCCAAGCTCTCGCATGTCACCAAATTCAAATCACCCAAAAGCAAAAAATAGAATGTAGGCCGCTTAAAGCCGTTTGGAATGTGGGCATTTGGGGGCAGATAAATACCTTCAAGGTTTTCCTTATAAGATTTGAAGCTTTGAAGTCAGAAATCAATGGCTAGCTTTTCAAAGAAAAGGGTAACAGGTGTGCTCAGGTGAGCCCCAGACAGCTGGGTCTGTGAAAGCAAGTGCTTGTGCAGGTGTGGTGGCTTCCCCAGCCATATGTCCTGAGCGGACATGGGAGGCAGAAGGAGGAACGAGACTGTGAATCAGAGAAGACAGGCCTACTCAGCCATCCGTGCCTCATTCGTCTCCAGGTACGCAGAGAAAACCCACAAGTAGAGTACAAGAACGTGGCAGATGGGACTTTCCAGGAGAAACCTACTCCCGGCTCCAAAGCATTCAGATATGAGTAAGATGTAACTAATAACATTCTGGCCATACAGCTGATCTCAAAACCAAAAGATGGAAACGGCCAGGACCCAGGAAAAAGAATCTTGCAAAGATGAGTAGTAATGAAGAATTGAAGAAGAGGAGGGTCTAGAGGTCACCAGCAGGGTTTAGGCCCTCAGAACATCTTGCTAAACTAAATGTTGGAATGCCTCAGGTCTTGGTCCTGCCTGCCCTTTCTCCTTATCCACACGCTCTCTGGGTGACCTCACTCAGCCCCATGCTTTTACACACCACTGATGCATTGATGGCCCCCAACTCTAAATCCCCACGCTGACATCTCTCCTAAGCTCCAGACTCAAGACCCAATGGCATATTCATCCTCTTGGATGTTTAATGAAGCTCCCAACATTAATGTATCTAAACGTGAACTCCTGATTCCTTATTGTACCCCCAAGTCTTACTCTGTCTCAGTCCTCCCCATCTCAGAAACTAACCCTATCATTTACCAAGGTGCTCTGGCCACAACCTTGGATTCGTCTTCGCCTCTTGTCTTTCTCTCACACTCCACCTCCAATCCATCAGCAAGTTCTGCCAGCTCTCCCTTCAAAATAAATCCCATTCCTACTTCTCACTGTGTCCCCTGCTGTGTCCAAGGCACCACTGTTTCTTGCCTCAATGGCTAGCATGTCCTCATGCCATCAATATGATCCCTGATCCCACACTTTCCACCCTGTGTCTAGTCTCCACCCAGCAATCCAAGTGACCTTTTAAAAATGTAAATCAGATTAGCCTGTTCTCGTGCTCAAACACTCCCACTGGTGTTTCATTACCCTGAAAATGAAGCCCAAAGTCCTACAGTGGCCTCACCTCCAACCTCATCTCCTCTCATCTCCCTCATGCCCGTTCCATGAGGCCTCCTGGCTGTTTCTTCAAACACCACCTGGTTCCTTCCTCAGCATCTTGATATTTGTGATTCTGTCTACCTGGAAAGTTCTTCTCAAAACATTTCATACCCCACCCCTTGGGTCACCCTCTCTTCCCTTATCTTGTCTTTCTTTTCTTCAGAGCACTCATGTAGGATATTTATCATGCTTTTTGGCTGCCTTGCATGCTTTTAGCATTCATGCTCTGTTCGGGAAATTTCAAGATTTGCCAAGGCAGAAACCAGTGTACTGAGTTTAATAATGTCCCTCCAATATCCATGTCCACTGAGAACCTCAGAAGGTGGCCTTAGTTGGAAATAGGTTCTTTGCCTCTGTAATCAGTGAAGGCTCTTCAGATGAAATCATCCTAGATTTAGAGTGGGTCCCAAATCCAATGACTACAATCCTTATAAGAGAAAAGAGAGGGAGATTTGGACACAGAGGCACAGGCTTACAGGGAAGAAGGCCATGTGACAACAGAAGCAGAGATTGAAGTTATGTAGCTACAAGCCAAGACACAAGGAAGAATTCTTCCCTAAATCCTTCAAAGGGAAAATGTCTCTGCCAACACCTTGATTTTAGACTTCTAGCCTCCCGACTGTGAGCCAATAAAACCATCAAATGTGTGTAAATTTGTTACAACAGCCTTAGGAAACTAATACAGCCAGAAAACTTATTTCTCTGGATGCTTGGTAATCAGTCAGATATACCCACATGAGACTTCCATTTCAGAACGGAGTGCCTGAGGGAGGCCATGCCCACCTGTTCATTATCTTCCCAGCCCATGCCCTGAACATTGAGGAGCAGAGAATGGGCCATCCCCAGGTGTCCTGTCCAAATCCCTGACCCACAGACTCTGTGAGCATCATAAAATGATCAGCATTTGATACCATAAAATTGGGGTGATTTGTTACACAGCCATAGTGACTGCAACAAAAACAAAATAATTCTCTGATGGTGAGGCTTGGGGAAGATAGAGGGAGGAGATGGATTGGGTTTGGCCTTTGTCGGGAAGATAGTAGGCTTGTTTGAATAGTTGGATCTCCTGTTTCCCATCAGAGAACCATAAACTTGAGGTCCGTCAGGGTATGTGAAAATCTTCTAGAATCCTTAAATTTTTGGAAAATATTTTTAAAATCTTGGTATAGCATACATGAAAGAACCCTCAGTGTCCTTGCCATGAATACAATTAACAACAAATTATTAATGATTATCAACATTACACCAGGCATTCCCGTAGTCCCAATTTCATGTCGCCCACCCAAGATCTCTAAAAAGCAGGCATTCCCATTCCTGTTTTACAAATGAAGCCTGGAGAGTACACGAACCTCAACTCTTGCTCTAAACCCTAAAGAGACTTGCAGTCCTGGGTTCTGACAGTCCAGCTCCCGGAGTTGTCTCTAAATAATAACACCACTGTGTAAAACGAAGAGGCTGGAATGCCAAGTGATCGCCACAATCCCTTTCATGATATTTTAAGGCTACTGCCAAGAACAATGTTATCTGAGGCAGCTTAAGGTGCTCACCAGTGTGGGAGAAAACTGTCAGGGTGCCTGCAAAGCCCACAATCGGAAGTTCAGAGCGGCAGGTCATAAATTATTTTTATAAGAGAAAAGGCCAAGCAAGGGTCCATTTCAACAGCCATCTGGCATCTCTGTCTTGCACACTGGGCTGAATTTGTACTGAACTTTTGCTTTGGGGCAGGAATTCATACAATA
The DNA here is from genome assembly GCF_001890085.2 of Hipposideros armiger. Taxonomy (NCBI): domain Eukaryota; kingdom Metazoa; phylum Chordata; class Mammalia; order Chiroptera; family Hipposideridae; genus Hipposideros; species Hipposideros armiger. The sequence goes on from NW_017731402.1 coordinate 1,935,406, forward strand.
AAAATATTCCTTGACGTATTTTTATGCCGTTGGATAGAGCCAAGAATTTGTTCAGATTTCAATTAAATGCCCCCACAGCTGATATACTACAAAGGATGTTAACCAGGTAGCCTCAGTCAATACTGATATGGCACCGAGAGGCTGCTGAGCATGACCAGGAACATGCTGATATCACTGGAATGAAAAGAAAATGGTGGCCTTTTTGGCTGACACAATTCACATCTGCAACTTAGTGAAAAGAGTTGTCATGTACAGTTCAGTGCTAACTGGAAGACAAAGTGTCCTTGCAAGGCTGCTAATCCACTTAAAATAATCAGTACCAGAGCATTAAGTTGGCACCCTCCCAAGGATACTCCAAGGACCTTGTCAGGCTTCAATGTCCCAATAACCCAGAAACCCAGATATAGAAGCTACATAAATCCTACTCTTCCTGAACTATAAGCAAAAGATCATCTAGTCCAACTGCTTCATTATACAGATGAGAAAACCTAGGCTCATGTATATTGCGGTAGGGTCTCTTCAGTGAAAGGTTAGCTCCTAGTTGTATAGACCTCAATCTTTAGGGCAGAGAGACCTGGGTCTCTACCACTTACTAGCTACATGGTGGTGAGCCATGGCAAGTTAATCCCACCCCCTGCACCTCAGTTTGTTTCTTCATCTATAAAATGGAGATGCGAGTGGTTTTCACCTCATATTGTTGCGAAAAACAAAGCAATGGATATGGAATGCCTGGTGTAGAGTAAGCACTCGATCACCTTGAGTTTTGGTTGCTCTTTTTTGGGGTCATACAAACACGTTCTGGCTGAGCCAGGGCAAAACCTCAGTTATCAGGGCTCTCAGGCTGATCCTCGTATCACACCACCTCATCAAAGAGAAGGGTATTTTCCCTCTGTACCCCTGGGCCTGCATTCCAATCATTCAGGACACTAACCAGCACCTCATAAGTTAAATAAAATATAAAGAACTTAAATAAATCTTTATCTTTTTTTTCCAAATAAATCAAGTTCAGCAAGCCATCACATAACTCAATGTCGAATCCACAAAAATGTAGGCAGCCTCCTTTGGGACCAACATTTTCTGGCTAATTAAGATGAATGTTGTATCGATGAAAGATTATTTTAAAATGGCACTGATAGTGTTTAGACATTGTCATAACATCAGCCGGTGGATCACTAATTTGCAAATTTTACTAAAGATCTTGCCAATTAAAACCCCTTCTAGACACTCTCAAACACACTGACAGTGACAGCTGATAGACCACATGGTAAAGACACGATCACATTAAAATCACACAAGACTGTTCTCCCTGGAAGGGCTGAGGAAGAGACAAGGGCACGTCCCCAAAGCGAGTGCCACTCAGTCGACCCAACCAGACTGTCAGAGGAGAAAAGCAAATCTTTGGGTTTTATTTTACCCGCACCGTTTTCCAAAACAAACAGTGGAACGTCTCAAAAAGTCTATGGGAAATTGCCGTCCTGCAAAATTGTTCCTGTGTTTCTCTCAGTCAGACAAGCCAAGAGAAGTGAACCCGTGGACCAAGCTGAAATTCACCATGACACAAGTCAGCTTACCTGGGAATCAGTGGAGGTTAGCCCAGGGTCCCATGGGGACAGTGTGCACTTCTCCAGGGCTGTTCAGAAGGGGCGACAGTGGTGATCAGACTGTCTCTGGGAAGTCATCCCAATTAACAGCATGGTGAATTCCTGTAAAAGGCAACTTTACAAGCTTTGGCCAGCAGTGAGTGACTGGGGGAAATTTTCCAGATTTGGAAGTAAGGTAGTATGACAAGGCCTGTATTTAAATGGATGGGCTTCCTATGTATAGCCCTAGTAGCTAACATTTACTGAGCACTTACTACGTGCATTGCATCATTTATTAATTGCAGGAATCCTATAGACTGATGCCATTATTATCACCCCAAAACAGGTGAGGAAACTAAGACCCAGAAATGCTGTAGAAGTCATTCTTGCACACACAGTCGCTATGCAATAGAACTGGGATTTAAACCCATCCTGCTCCAGGACCCTGGTGGCAAACCTCTATAGTGTATCTGATTTGGCCTTGTTGCTGAGATTTGTGATTTACCCACATAATGGCCCGTGGGAAATTATGGCCTTTTCTGAGATCCATGTGTATTATTTCTCCATTCAATGAGATAATTGGGAATATATCAAATTATACAAGTATAATCTCATATCCATTCTATATAGAAATAGTGTGTACTAAAACCTAATTAAGAATTAGGATTCAAACTATGTAATTATTTTTGAAGAATATGACATTGAAGTGGGCTTATTGAATAAATTGGTAAGTAAATAAGATGGTACTGGTGTTCCAATAACTATGGCTGTGTAATACATTACCCTAAAGCTTAATAGCATGAGGCAACCACTTATGTCCATGAATTCTGTTTGTCAAGAATTAGACAGCACACTGTCTAATTAGACAAAACACTGTCCCATGGGGACAGCTTGTCCTTGATCCATTATGTCTGGGTGCTCACCTGGGAGACCTGAGGCTGATGGCCGAGATCATCTGAAAGCTCCCTCATTCACATATCTGGGGGTTGGTGCTGGCTGTGAGCTGGGGGCCTCAGTTCCTCTTCACCTGAGCATGTCATCACTCTGCAGACTTTCTCAGAGCATGGTGAGCAGGGTTCTAAAGGCAGCATCCTCAGAGAGAGAACGCCAGGTGGAGGCTGATTCACCTTTGGTGACCTAGCCTTGGAAGTCTCACAACGTTGTTTCTACCCCAGTCTATTCATCAGAAGCAAGTTACTAAAGCCAGTCCATATTCAAGAGGAGGGGAACCAGATACCACCACTTATTGGGAGGAATGTCAAAGTCCCGGGGAGAAGAAAATGGGACTGAAAATATTGTTGTGGTCATTTATGGAAAATCAAATATTTATTTATGTTTATCATATTAAAAAGAACAAATTATTTATACATACGCTATATAAACAGATTGGAAGCATCTATTTACCTATAAATATTCTTATCTATACTCTAAAGCAAACTTATACACACCCTACTAATTATAAAGCATTAAAATATTTTCATATGTATATTTTACACATGGTTTTAAAAACAACCCCTCAAAGTATGCTACCTGAAACAGCTGGCTAAATAACCACATATTGGGTTCAAAGGCAAGAAAATTATATTTATCTTTAAATATTATATTACAGTGCATTTAAAAATTTTAAATCAGCTTTTTTTTCCTTTCTAAGAGTTTATGTGATTTTATTTTTTGTGCATAAAGACCTTGGACTACAAAGGCCATTGGGGATCAAATTTGTTCCTGGGTAAGGAAGACTGAATTTAAATCATCCTGATGTCTTTACTGTTTTATTTATTAAAATCCCAAGCAGAAGAAAAATGTGACCTAATCCTTCCCACTAGACCCAAAGACAGGCAGGGTGTACTATTTGGTTTCAAAATATCTGGGGATTTTCCAGAGATCTTTCTGTTACAGATTTCTAATTTTATTCACCGTAGTCAGAGAACATACTTTGAATGACTTGAACACCTTTTAAATGTTTTGAAACTTGTTTTACAGCCCAGAATATGATAAATGTTCTGTATGTACATGAGAAGAATTTGTATTCTGATGTTTTGGGGTAGAATGTTCTATAAATGTCAATTCGGTCACGTCGGTTGAGCAAGTGTCCAAGTTTTCTATATCCTTCCTGATTTTCAGTTTCCTTCTCCATCTGTCATGGAGAGAGCAGTATTATTAAAATCCCTGACTATAATTGTGTATTTATCTATTTCTCCTTGAAATACTACCAGTTTGGGACTCATGCATTTTGAAGTTCTGTTACTAGGATCGTGGGTATTTAGAATTATTATGTCCTCCTGAAGAATTGACCCCTTTATCTTTATCAAATGACCTTCTTTATATTTGATAATATTCTTTGCTATGATGTTTACTTTCTCTGATATTAATAAAGCTCAACTTTCCTTTTCATTAGTGTTAGCATTTTTTTTTCTATTTCCATTACCTTTAAATCTACCTGTGTCTTTGTTTTACATAAGTATCTTGCAGGTAGTACATAGTTGGGTCTTTTTTTAATCCAACTGATAATGTCTACCTTTTTTTTTTTTTTTAAGATTTTTATTGGGGAATTGGGGGGATGGGAACAGTGCTGGGGAATTGGGGGAAGGGGAACAGACAAGTTGCTGTCGTTTTGTTCTTCAGTCTAGTGTGGAGGACGTTGCTTCACTGGCCCAAGTTGGCACCATCATTGCGCTCTTCCCGGGCGAGGCAGATCAGTCGCCGGCTTCTGGACGGCTGCTCACTGCGGCTGCTGGCCGCTCACGCTGGCTGCTGGCTACACACAGTAGCCCATGCAACCCACTGCCACAGGGGCTGCAGCCTATGCCGTTGCCAGCGACTCCCGGCAGCCCAGCTCCAGGTTGAGCTGTTGTTCAGCATCTTAGCTGTAGAGGGCAGTGTCACTGGCCCTCATATGTGGGATCCGAACCGGGGCCCTCTGACATCCCAAGCCAGTTCTTAACCATCGCGCCACTCGGCCGGCCCTGTCTACCTTTTAATTAGGGTGTTTGGGCCTTTTAAATTTAAAAAGATTATTGATATGGTTAGGCTTGAGTCTATTTTATCTAGTTATTTGCTTTCTATTTTTCTCATCCGTTCATTGTCCCCCCTTTTCCTCCTCTGCCTTCTTTTGGATTAACTGATTATTCTTTATGATTCATTTTATCTCTTTTGCTAGCTTTCCACCTATATCTTTTCTTTTTTAGTTATTTTACTGCTTACTTTAGGGTTATAGTATACACATATAACTTATCTCAATCTACCTTCAATGATTTTATACCACTTCCCATACAGTATAAAATCATACAATAGTATACTTCTTTTTCTCAACTCTCAGCCTCTGGGCTAAGGCCATATATTTTATTTTTACATTTGTTAAAAAAACACCCACATCACCTTGTTATTATTTTAGTCTACATGGCCAACAATCATTGAAAGAGGTTTAAAAATAAGAAAAAGATTTATATTTACCCATAAAATTCCTTTGTTTAGATAAGGGTTTTTTCAACCTCATTACTATTGACAGTCTTTGCTGCGGTGGGGGGTTTGGGGGCGGTGTCAGTCCTGTGCAATGTAGAATGTTCAGCAGCCTCCCGGGCCTCCGTCCATCCATCCTCCTTCCCCATCAAGTTGCGATGACCAAAACTGTCTCCAGATACTGCCAAATGTCTGGAAGGGCAAAACCACCCCCACTTGAGAACCATTGGTGCAGATCCACGTTTCCATCTGGTGTCATTTCCTTCTTTTTGAAAGAATCCCTTTAACATTTCGGGTAGTGTGGGTTTGCCGGTAATAAATTCTTTCAGCTTTTGTATTTCTTAAAAAAAAAAAAAAAAGCTTTGTTTTGCCTTCATCTTTGAGAGATATTTTCCCTGTATCAAGAATCATAGACTGACAGTTTTGCTCTTTCAGCAGCACTTTCAAGATGTGGCTTTGCTGCCTTCTCACTTGTATTGTTTCCAACGAGCAATCTACGATCGTCCCAGTTTTTGTTTCTGCGTGTAACGCATGTTTTTTTTTTCCTCTGGCTGCTTTTAAGAGTTTCCCTTTATCAATGGTTTGGAACAAATTGATGGTGATGTGCCTCAGTATGGTTTTCTTCCCGTTTCTTGTGCTTAGGGCTCATGCATACCGGTGTGAGTCTCAATCTACAAACAGGTGTGCAAGAAATATCAAATTTCTTTTTTTTTTTTCTTTTTAACTCCTGTTCAATCTAACTCTGAGCCAACCCCTCCCCCAACGCATTGTGGGAAATTCAATCACAGTCATTATTTTCCTTCCCCCACTGAAGAGGGGAAGGAACCTGCGCTGGACACAGATGGGGAGGCCTCTCTAAGCATAGGTCATGCCCTGGTTCCCATGGTGACCCGATGTTCTTGCTCACAGCCACTGTTGCCTCTAATCTGTGTCTGGGACATGGGACTTTTTAGGCGGCCAGAACCCTGTGCCTGAGCTCCTATCTGTAGGCTGGGACCAGTGTCGTTAAATCTATGATTCTTCTCTCTCCTTAGTTCTGCTTCTCTCTCCCAGGGCACTAGCAGGATCACGCCATCTCCTTCACTACTTTCGGGAGCACTGCTCCCTCTTCTTTTCCTTCTTCCAGACATCCAGCACCAATCTACTCAATAGGTCTGGTTTTAAAGAAAAGCAAACAACCTCAAAGATTTGCTTTCCACCCTGCAAAAATCCCTGAGGCAAAAGAATGCCAATAACATGACTACCTTCTTGAAAAGAAGGTGAAGAGAAAAGTTTGGAAAGCAAAATCCAAATTAACATCTAACAGTACCCTGCTACCTCTGTAAGTTATAACATAAGGTGGTAAATGGTATCATGTGCATTAATAAAGTGCTATGGGAACAGTTAAAACACAGCAACCTACAGAGGAGGCAATCATTGAGCTGGATCTTAAAAGATAATGAAGGTATGCAAAAGGAAGGCATCTCAAGGGAGAGGGAGAAACTTGTGCAAAAGTCCCAAGTTGTGGGGTGTCCTGGGAACAAGAAAAAATGAGAGTTGTGTGGACGTACTCATATGTGCACAGGGAGTAGGGAAAAGATAGGATTGTAACAGAAGCTTAAAAATTAGTAACCAATGGTGAAGGGTTTTATATGCTAAACTAAAAAACTCAGATGTGATACTGTAGGGAGCAGGCAGCCACAGAAGTGCTTTATGCATGTTAATGACATAAATTGCTCTATTTTTTATTATGTAGTTATAAAAAATTAAGATATAGCAATTATGGCCAAAAGAAAAAAATCATAATCATTTTCTTTTGCTGCATAGAGTATCACCACAAATTTAGTGGTTTAAAACAGCACACATTTATTATCACACAGCTTCTGTGGGTCAGGAGTCCAGTACAGCTTACCTAGGTCCTCTATTCCAGGGTCTTTCACAACCCTGCAATCAAGATACCAGCTAGGACTGGGGTCTCATCTGAAGACTGGACTGGAGACAGATCTGTTCCAAGCTCAGGTGATTGCTGGCAGTATTCAGTTCCCGACAGGGTGTTCGGCTGAGGACCTCAGCTCCTTGCTTGCTGTTGGCCAGACACCACCCTCAGTTCCCGCCACTGAGATTCTCCATAGGCCAGCTCACAATATGGTCACTTGTTTCATCAAAGCCAGCAAGAGAAAGCCTCACTTAGTAAGAAGGGAGTTGTAATCTTATATAACATACTCATGGCAGTGAAATCCCATCACCTTCACAGTATTCTCTTAGGATCACATTACAGGCCCCACCCAACCTCAAGTGGAGAGGATTACCCAAGGGCGTGAATCCCAGGAGAGGATTCAGAGACCGTTTTAGAGTCTGCCCACCACAAAAAGAAGAGAAGCTTCATTATTCACTGGCAGCGGCCTTCTAGGTTTGGAGTAGGAGAACACAACTGCTGGGGTAGCTAGGTCAGTAGGTAGAAACTCTTAACTGTCATGACACTGCGTATGTGTCTCCAGATAAACTGCCACTGTTCAGGGTGACCTCACCTCCAAGGAGAATCAAACAATTAGCAGTTTCATGAGTTAAGGCAGACTTTTCACTTATACTGTGAAGGATAAATATTTCTGAGCTTCCATTAAAATCCATGCATTCATTAGAAAAGGGAAATATATACCAAGCCTGAGCCCTTCTTTTAAATGCAAAATGTAGATGCATGAGGGTCACATTCTTGTAACTCATACACATTACCACTGACAATGACTCTGAAGAAATGAGACAGTATCTTTCAAGTAAGTGTAATTGAAAATAGACATTAAATAGATCTAATTTAATACATTTTTTTCAGACCTTGTTGTTCTTATCATTGTTGTTACAGGACTTCACTCTAGACGTTAGCTGTATCTCACAAGTTGAAATCTGTAGCTTTTCCCTGGAGTGCTTGTGAAAATTGGTCTGAAGTTTAGAAAAGTTAGTGAGCAAAGCCAGTGGACTTGTATTCTAGGCCTACTTGTTCTGAAAACTTATATAATTGAATAATAATTACTTAATTATTCTTGACTTCAGTTTCCTCATCTGCAAAATGACAACACTGGACTGAATGCTCTCTTTTCAGCTCTAACAGTGTATGAATACATACTTTCCTTACCAGTCAGCCATCTTGAATTATGCCCAATTGTTTTCACCCAAATTTGAAAGGCCTTTGGCGGATTGGAATTTACAATCATCAGTCATTTTAGGATGTGTATCAAGAGAACAGTCCCAGCTATGAGATATAAACTGATGCAAAATGGATGTGTGAGGCCTACAAAAGATGATATGCTGACTGTGGGGGGCGGTGTGTGCGGGGGTGGAGGTGGGGGGAGTGTGAGTCCAGCTGCAATGGAGTGACTAGCCCTTCAGTGTCCCATGTTACACATAGATTTGACTTGTACATTCTCTCAGAGACTTTCCAACCAGGGTCCTGGCACATTTCCAGACTATGTAATTATAGACTTTCTGTGCAACCCCCAACCCTAAGCTAAGACTGGGACTTGGCTCACTCCTGTCCTGACTGCAGAGTCCAGGTTGGGCTCCCTGATGACTGTCACTTCCCTCGCCACCCACTGATATAAAGAGCGCATCCTGTCCACATATATGGTGTGTGCAGCATGTTTCAGTGTATCAATAGCTATTATGAATATCAATATCAATAGGTATTAATTGAGCAGGTTCTCTGGAGGAGAGAGACTTACTAGTAAGTGTGCAGACACCTACATCATTCCAAACTGCAACAATTCCTTTAAAGAAAAAGCAAAAGGAGCTCCGGATGCATAGAGTGGAGAGAAAGGCTCTAGGACAGGGAAGATAACATTGAGAAAGCAGTATTTGAGCAATGATTGAAAGGCTGCCCAGGAGTTAAACAGTAAACAGTGAAAGAAAGCAATATGCTTGATGGGCAAAGAGCAAGGCAAGGATGGTGGAAGAAGAGTCTGGAGAAACGTCAAACCCAGATTATCAAAATGCTTCCACCCTAGGGGAGCCATTGAAGAGTTTTAAGCTAAATAGTATGATCCAGTTTGCATCCTTGAAAGATCACTCTGGCTAGAGTTTGAAGACCAGCAAGAGAGCAGTTAGGAGGATATTTGGTAGGCCAGGAAAAAGATCACAGTAACTTGGATGAGGTGGAGAAAATTGAGATGGAGAGAAATGAACCTATTCCAAGGATACTGGGAAGTTCTGGGAGGACTTAATGGTGGGTTTAGCAAGGGAATTTAGGAAAGAGAGCTCCTAGGTGTCTAGCTTAGACAACTGAGTGGGTGGCAGTAACTTTCATTAAATTAAGGAACAGCAAGGGAAAGTCAGCCTTTAAGGGTTGGAATATGAGTTTGGGCTCAGCCATGCTGAGATCAAGGTGCCTTTGTAACCTCCCATTGGAGGTGACAAGGTAGCAGCTGTAGCTCTGGAGTTCAGAAGAGATTTGTGAACCAAGGATGAATATAGGGAATCTTTGGCCCATAGATGGTAACTGAAGACTCAAATGTGATAGACCCTACATAGGGAAAGAAAGTAGAATGAGAAGAGAAGAACAGAACCAAGCCTTGAGGGACCTCAGTTTTCAATGGGCAGGCAAAGGAGGATGACCCAATAAGGAAGGTCAGCAAAAACTAGCCAAAGATATAAAATAAAAATCAAGAGGGAAAAGATATGCAAATGTTTCAAAGGGGTAATGATCAACTTTTATGAGAGACCCAGTCTGATGAGCTTTGAAGAATGTTCATTGTATTTAGTGACATGGAGGTCATAATGACTCCAAAAGGGTCATTTTAACAAAGTTGTGGAAATGCAGATTGGAATAGGTTGAGGAATGAGTGGCTAATGAGAAGAAAGTAGGTGTGGTTTAGCTATAAGAGGATGAGCGAGATTGATTGGGAGCTAGAAGATAAGGTGTTGTTGAGGAAGGTTGATTTTAAGATGGATGAGATTTTACAGTGGTGAAATGCTAATGGAAGATAAATCATGCAGACAGAGAAGAGAGATTATATTAGTAGAGGTGCTCAAAAAGCAAGGGTGGATGGGATCCAGAACACAAGAGGAGGAGATGGGTTTAGACAGGAGGAGGAATCACTCCTTGTTCCAACAGGGACTTGAGAGGAGAGGCTGGATAAAAACACAGTTCAACTTGTAGGTTTAATAGACACAAGATGGTATGTGTGCATGTAGGGAAGCTCCTATAACATGGCTTCTATTTTCTTTGGGCGTTCATTCACAGATATGTGGAGTGGAATGGTAATGGGCTCTTATGCAAGGGAATCTTTCCTGCGAGCACAGGAACTATAAGCTTATATTTGCACAACCTTATCAACAAAGTGAAAAAAAAATACTCAACCTGTGTATTAAATATCAGATAAATCAGATAAATTCTTAGCAGCTTGCTTCACTGAATTCAACCATTTTGCTTTGGGTCTGCATAGTGTTTGTTTTTTGTTTACTAAAATCATCTCATTTGTGCACATGGACACAACTTCAAACCACATTGTCAGAAGGACTGGGTTTAAATACATTTCCAATAACTCTTATCTGACTACCCTACTCAAGATCCAGCTTCCTGGGTCTTGTTTAGAGTTTCAGCAACATCATGCTACATTTCAACTATTACTAGAACACTTTATCATCAACATAATTTCAGTAATAACACAGATTCTAACCATTTCAAGGAAGCAGTCTCTGAAAACTTTCGGATGCTTTTCCAAAAAATTCTAAATCCAAGAATAGCCAAAATATTTCAGGTAGTCTAGAGGTTTACACAAATCTTCCAAATTCCCAAAACTCCACTGGGACGAGAGGTTCCAAAATGCGGAGGACACCACAACTCCAGCTAATATTCCTTGGCATTTACTAATTCCTCCCTATTCCCCTAGTCAATCCTTTTCTTGTTTCCATCTGTGGCATATCAAACACCCTTTCATTTAGGGCTCATTTTGACTCTGGTCTCTGAAATTATGTTTATTTTTTAATAATTCTTAGACTCTGAAGACTTATTAGGCATTAATGAAGAGAACGACTTGATAGGTGTCAAAGGAGTTTCCAATGAAGAGTTGCCAAGGATGGGATTGATTACAGGGACGAGTCTATGAAAATAGCAGAGAAGGGTTGAGCTCTGTAATTAAATCTCTAGGTGCCTGAGCTTACACAGGCCTCCAAAAAAGATAAGATGAACCCAATATAGGTGATTATTTAAGCCTATTAGCAATCCAAGCCAAAAAACATAATCATAACTCATAATTTAAGAGAGGATTTTAATTAAAAAGCAAATGTTGAGAGAATATCTCTGGCAATATGAGTGGTGAATTAATGACAAATAAAAGCACTTTTGCACACACTATTTAGGGAACTTTCGTCTTCCACTTCATTAGGGAATGACTTTTTTTTTTTCATATTTGCTCCCTTTGATTCAAACGGCTCTGTTCCATGAGCATTAATGAACTTTTTCAAGAGAGTTGCCAATTTCTTTACCACCAGCTCTGTGTCACATTAAAGTTGTTATGATACAATCAGGACTGTTCTGCCGCTCCTGTTACCCTCCTTCAGATATGGTAAACACCACCTCAAGCAAGGTATGTGGTATGCAGGACAATAGACCAAGAAGAAGGTTGCCCACAGAGACGTGTGAGGAAGGAAGTTCCCAGGAGCTAGTCAAGACAGAAGGGGTGCTGTGTCAAGAGCAATTAAGTGGGTCCTGAGCCAAGGCTATGTTAAGGTAGGAATCCAAGGTAGCAAGAAGAGACTGGATCGTGCCTCTGGTTGAGTAGCAAGACCAGGACTTAATGATAAGAAACAATGATGCCTCAGTAGGGAAACCAAGAGTGAGTGAGGTTAGGTGGGACAAGAAATGAAGACCATGAACACTAGGCATGTGTTGGGATGCGTGTTCTCAGTAGCCATTCTCACTACCCACGGATAGCATGCACAGAAGGAATATGGCGTGATTGAAAATAATGCTTTTACTATTCCCACAAAAGGCTGAGTTTGAAATTAAAATACAAATGTGTACATGGCCTGAGAAAAGACAATACACTAAATTTCATCTTTTCTCCCTGAAAATTCTATGTGTGAGTTGAACAGATTCTGTGCACTCATTTTAAGGACCTTAGCCAGTACATCAAGATGGAACATGGGCTGTGCAACTCCCATGCCCCATTTTACTACTCTTTCACAAATGACCTTCCATATGCACATGAGATAACTCCATGTTTAGTTAAAATAGCTCCTTTTAGGTTTCACATTATTTGGCACTCAGACCACGAGAAAATCAACAACAAACAGAGTGAGGTTTGCTCTTTTTTTTGTAATCTTGGTTATAGATTGTGTACAAAGAAACCAATGGGCTTTACAAAGAAATTTCTTACTTTTCATTTCTCTGGTTTAAAGATCCTTCTCTCCAAGGCATTCGCTCTTCTTCTCCCCACCTCTTCCTAGAGCAAATCAATTCTTCCTCCATCTCCTGCTTCAAGTTCTCTCAGATCAACATCCCCAAACCCAGACGTACTATCTAGGTTCTAAAAGTCCATGCTTCTCCCCAAAAATGTCCATCAAAGCATGCCCAGCAAAAGGTGATCTCCAAGGGGCAGGAGGATGGGAAGAAGGAGTTATTCATAATTGTATGCATGAGAATTGTTAGAATCCTAGATTGACATTTAGTTTGTAAGCACACACACAGAAGACAGATTAGTTACATTGAAAGGCAGCATGTGCCCAAATGAAAGGCACAGACTATTAAACAGGAGACCAGTATGGATCAGGTAGATCAAGGACAGCCTCAGGGAGGACCTGGCGAGCTGGGCCTAGATTTGTAAAGAGACTGGAACCAGGAAAATTCAGGCGGGCAACCAAAAGAGACGGAGTGGAGAGGGACTTGAAATAAACAAAAGGTGCAGGAATGAGTATGAATTCTCCTATATTCTGATTAGAACAGAAAATATGTCAAAAGTAATGGCGAGTTAGGTGTGGAGTCCTAACCCTGAAAGCAGTTGTGCCAAAGAGATTGGACAAGCTAAGCTGGGTGGCCACCATGGGATAGCCTGTGCAGTGACCACTGGGAGAGCCTGGTTTTCAAACAAGACGAAGTGTTAATCAGAGGGCCCCTGATATCCAAACTGGAGGAGATAGAAATGGACAAGCAGAGGGGACAAGACAATTACTTAATATGAAACCCGAAGCCAGGTTGGTAGCCAAGAGAACAGGAATAAACTCTGAAATGGGCCAGTGCTTTTATGTGTTAAGACTGATCTGGGGTCCAGGTGAGATTTTCCTTCTGTAACCATACAGACTACCAGGTGGACAAACCTCTTAAAGGTATCGTTCTGGGCTGGGTGCCTCACAAAGAAGAAGCAGTAATTTAATGCAGTAAATTCATCAGTAAAAAGAGGCCATTGGAGTTTTTTGAGTGGAGAAGTCATGTCCAAGAGTATGGTGGCTTGTAAACATTGACCGATGCATGCAGTATGTATGGATTACTAGGAATAAGTAAATAAGTAAGTAAAGTATATTCGATTAATAGTTACATAAGTAGTTTAGACATTTATTTACTCAATAAGTATTTGTTAAGCACCTATTATGTGTCCAGCACTGATAAGCAAAGCAGATCTAATCATGACTTCATGGAATTTATGATCTAATGAGGAAAGTGACATTAAGCAATTAGTAACATACATTACAAATTGTGGTGCTACAAGGAAAAGATGTAAGGTATTATGAGAGTATAACAGGGGGTTGTGACATCAGGGACTTGACAAGATGGAGTGCATTTTGACCTTGGCGAGGCTAGTATGGATACAGTAAGCAGGGCAAAGACTGGAGTGGATTGAAAATAAATGAATAGAAGGAAGGAGCAAGGAAGGGAAAGAAGGAAATAAACTATACAAAACCCTGCCTTATGGAGCATATATCCAGATATGCATGTCCTGTGGGCAGGCAGAGCACTTAAATAGGAGATCAGAGCTGGCTCTGTCAATGTAGGATTACTGGGCAGAGATGTAATTGTGGCCGTATTCACCAAGGGAAAGAGTGCAATCAACGATGAGCCTGAGCAACTGCTCCCTGTTGGGAAGGGTGGGAAAAGAAAAGGAATTCAGAAAAACTCAGGAAAAAGATACAGTTAAATATCAGCATTGGAGATAAGAACAATTTAGTTTTCCAAGATAACTAAAAAAGTTTGTGATCCTGGACTGTAACCTTCCAGGAGACAAGAAATTTTGAATCATTTTTAATGAAAGACTCTCTCTAGCGAGAAGGGCCATACACCCAATAGACTGAGCTAAGAGTCTGTGGGGCAGCCTACCTGTGTGTGGGTGCAGGGTGGAGACAAACCTTGTTAGGCCTGACCCATGGGGGCCCCGAGCCAAAGACTGTTAAGAGACAAATGACCAGACAAACATGCCCAGGTCCAAAGGCCCACAGATGAGGGAACAGGGAAGAGAATAGTGAAATGTCATTCCTGTTTAGAAAAAAAATACCTGCCACATGTGATGCTTATAGACATCTTGCTACTTTCAACTTCCCAAATAACTCTCATAAAAACCTCTGAGTCTCCACTCCAGCCCCTTATCCCTTTATTTTCTGCTTCAGAATCTTTTTTAATGGATAGTTCTTTCACAGTACTGAGGTAAATTTAGAAATGAAACAAAACTGACTTAAAAAAACAAAAATTAAAATCTTCCAAGAGTTGGCCAAGTGGCTCAGTTGGTTAAGAACTCGCTCAAGAGTGCGAGATCTGAGCAACAGCAGTTCAGGTCCCGGCCCAAGCTGAGCTGCTGCTGAGCTGCCAACAGGTGGCAGGATGGCTCAGCTAAAAAACAAAACAAAACAAAAAAACCTTCCAAACTTTGACTGGTAAACCAAAAAAAATGATAAATATTTCAAAGATAAGTTGAGTAGAAAAGTGAGCCAGACTGACTTACATTACTAATTTTAACTTCAAAATATAGAAAGATAGTTAGGTTTTTTTTTCTGTCTGTCTTTTTTTAAGAATCTAGAGAATTCATTAGGGTCTATACTGTAATTTTTCCTAATTAGGCCTTAATAATTAATGCTATGAGCATAACAGAGAACTAATAGGACAAAATGCTGGCATATAAGGCCCATGAAAATAATACATCTTCTCTTAGTAATAATTATGTTCCTTTTTATTATTGAAGATGCCATTAAAAGAATTTGTGTTTTTCCCTTTTGTATGAAGAAGAAATAAGCATTATATTTGATATTATGATTTTTCATATATGGTGACACTGGAAATGTAACTCACTGTATCTTTTTAACAGAATTACTTAAATGACTGTAATGACAGCTTAAAGATTCTAAAATGGAAAGTGGATTCATCATTTGAATGGCAATACAGTATTGGTTCATCTAAGTTGCTAAGGACATGATAGCTGCTATTCATTAAGCACTACTGCAGGTCAGGTGTTACTAAAGCTTTAAAGAAATGTATTGCCTTCTGCAAAATGAGGGCTGGCGAAAACACTGGGGATGAAGTAACTTCCTAGTGATTCTTAAAAGAGAGAGAAAAGGGAAGTAAGGAAAAGAAAGGGGGGTAGGGTGACTATTTCCTGGATGACTCCATGTTTATGTTTATGCCTGATTCCCATAATTGGAGCATTCAGTAACTGGTTGAGGTTAATAATACTTTTGATGATGATGATGATGATGATGATGATGATGACGATGATGAGTATGACAAATATAACCTTTTCCCCAGTCCCCAAGAAGTATATCAACAGGAAACGTTATCATCTTTAATTTGTAGGCAAGGGGGAAAGGGACAGATTAAAATTGTGTAGCAACCTCTTTTGTCTATTTGTAAGACATTGTTTATAATCTGAATGAAGTGGAAATAAGTAAAAGCCTACAAACCTTTGGAAGATCCCCAGTAATTTCACTTTAAGTCCTGGGAATTACCTTTATAAAATAAACACTCCCACCCATCCCCCTTCCCACTATCTGACTCATTCCACATTGTCGTTACATGGTGTGCACGTTCCAATTATATTTTGGCATCAGTCTTATAGCAGAACGTAGCTATCTCTCGATTCTTCACATGCTGATCGCAACACCCCCATCAAATTGTCACCTTTCCAGAGTTAACAAAACTGAGCATTAAACTGTTGTGTGTGAAGAACCAGAGCTTCCAACTGAAGGGATTTTCAGCCTATAGCACAACCCATATTATTGGGCAGCACCTTCCAGTGAAATGTGAGCAGCCCAGCTTTGTTAATGGGCTTCCCACCCAGAAGGAGGGCACCATCCCAACAGTATGTGTGCAGGGGGATGGACCTTGGGTAATGGCAGCAGACAGAGGAAGTACATTGCAGCTAAAACCCACACTCCTGGTAATGCTATATGCTATGAACTGAATTGGGTTCCCCCAAATAAAATAATTGTAAATTGGGTTCCCCAAATCAAAAAGCATAACATATTCAGTAGTATACCAACTATCTCCTACCCCCAGATTATATGCAATTCACATAGTAGGTGTTTGATAAATATTTGTTGAATAAATAAATAGATGAATGAGGTACTAAATTTTCTGCTAAGAAAATATACTTAATATTCCATGATTCTCTTCAAAGGTGTTGTTGAGTACATTGCTCATTATAACATCATCATCTTGTCAATGAAGTCCCACAGGAGATATACATTCAGCCTTAGTACCAAGAATGGATATGTGTTACCTGCTCATGGGTTGACTTTTCTTTTAGGGTCTCTGTCAATTGTGTGCCTACTGGGCATGTCTTTTCATGGAGGATGTGTTTTTTAACCTTAAATTTTACACAGAACCCACACTATATAAAACAAATAAACTTAGAACTCCTCTGACTGAACAGGAGGCTAGAAGGAGCTCCTTTGTCCTGGTCTGACCTACTGTACCTGCCCTTGGGTACCTGCTGGGAAGCCAAGGGCTTCATTGGACAAGATTTGATGACGATGACTCAGTTCCTCTGTCTCTCAATCTCTGTCTCTCTCTCTCTTTCTCTCTCTCTCTTTCTCTCTCTGCATTGGCCACTAGAAAGTTGGCTCACTTTTAGGAAATTCAGACTCATGAATTACTAATCTTATTCTTGGCTTTATTTAATATTTTTTACTACTCTACTTTTGTCCCATGCTCCTTAATCATGAGTTTTCAATTTTATTTTCTATTTTGGAAGGCATCTGAAATTAGTTCTGACACAGGCACAGGAAAGCTAGATGGGTGGATGGATGGATGGATAAATGGATGAGTAGGTGGATGACAAGTCTCTATAAAACTAGCTCTAGAGCTATAATATTAACTGACAACCAAGGTACATAGCACAGGTGAAAAATTCACAGTAATCAACATAAAAACAGTAGAAACTCTTCACAGAGTTTACCAGCACTCCCTAATTGTAGATCCCTACTGGCAACATGGGTGGTGGCTGACTTTAGCATTTTACCTAGTGGGATGGAGCCAATGACATCCATGGTACAAACCATCCACATATAAATATTAATACATAAAAATGTGTTAAAAGAATTCCTTTTAACAATTGTTGCTAAATAGCTAAAATCTTCACACTGCTATACGGTCAAAAACTTCCAAACTGGGAAATCAGCATTCTTGATGATAAAATCAACTCTCAAATATCTGTTTAATAAAAGGAGGGGTGAAATGGTAGTCCACATCATTAGTGGGTATCCCCATTCATTTCAGTTTGTCCTCTTGGAGCATTATTTCTCAGCAGATTTATTTCCTTCATAATTTTCCTTTATCTTCATGCTAACATTGGTTTGCATTGGTATGATCTGCCTAATGCTATTGCAGTTGCTTATCCTGATAGTTTGCTGAGATCTTGGCACCTAAACTTTCCCAGACTCACTTGCTGATGACTAGATAAAGTTCAGGATCAATGGCTTTCAATGGTTCTTACATGAGTGAATAGAAATACCGATTAAAGACTGGTAATGGAATTGCAGACTTGCCTGTGTATCTCAAAGCAATTTACCAAGCATCATTATATGATCTTATAATGTTGAGGGCAAGTGATTGTGTCCACATTTGCACGTGGAGCTGCAAAACTCAGGGCCCATTTCTCTTACTGTGCTATGCCCCACCAAGCTGATGATAACCCTGGGAACTCTTGAGAAATCAGTGGGGGGGGGGCCAGTGGAAGCTCTGCACCGCAGGGGGTTAGGGATTAAGCAAATTTCTGAAGGTGCAGCCTGCCGTTCAGTTGTCCCACCAGGAATCACACAGCAGATTGGGTCCTTACAGAGATTAGCTCCTTCCAATTGAAGTAATGGGTATGCGTTTCAGGTACAACCAGTATTTCTCCTTTTGGAGTTGTTGACCCAGGTCCTGCCCATTCAAAGACTCCATTCTACTGCTGGCCAGGTAGAGACTTAAGGAAACAGGATCCATTTCAACCATGGCTTCAGGAAAACAAACAACACTTACGATTCTGCCTCCTTCTTACAATAACTAAGGCAGAACTTTCTTGAAACCTTGGGTTGCCTCTCTCTTTAAGAGCACTTAAGTTTTCCCTTTCTGAGTATAAAAGCAATTATCAGCTCTGAAATTTTGGAAACACACAAAAAGCACAAAACTGTAACATTTAAATTATGCAAAAGTCCACCACCCAGCAGTAAGCAGTTAACATTCTTTAAATATTTCCTTCCAGTCTTTTTTTTCTATACAGTTTATATATAAACACATATACATACAGAAGCTAAAATACATGTATTGTATATATTTTTGGCTTTTGCATTTAACAATGCATATGAATAGTTTTGCAGGTAAATAGTCTTTGAAACATGATTTCTTAAGGTTTCACCATAGTCCACTGTGAATCATAATTTATTAAATCATTTTACCATTGAAATTTAGGTGAATTCCACATTTTCACCATTATAAATAATACTGTTGAATATTTTTGCATGAAAGTTGTTACACACATGAATCTCTGATTGTTTTCTTAGGATTAAAGGGTGAGAAGGGTTAAATGCCATGACCATTTTAAGGGTCTTTAATACACATAACCTGGTTGTGCTACCTCCCCTCTCAAAAGATGGTACCAAGTTACATGCTTATCAGCAGTCTTCGAGTTCCCAAAATGTTTTTGTCATTTCCCGCACCCCTTCAAGTTCGTTCTTAAGTTCATTTTAACATGAATTTTCCTGGATAGAAATATTGCTAGGAGGAGATATGAGGTGTTTAGAACACAATGTGATTTTCACCAAGGCCCCAAACCCCCTAAGGCAAGCAATTCTATATAGAGAGCTTTAGTAAAATTAATGGCGCGAGAGGAAGAATTGACATATGATTTTGCTCACCTCCCAAATTAAGAGTAACAATTAGATCTTGTCCCATGATTTCCTACATTCAAAAAAGTACCAAACACTAACTGGTTTTTTTGTGTATAAAGAATCAAGTCAAATGAATAATCTCTACAAAACTAACCTGAAATGTTTTTTCCCCTGCTACTAAAGAGGACACCTTTCTTATTTTTCAGCCTGTGTAAATGGCTCAAAGTTTCTGTTTTTTTCCCAAACTGTCATGAAAAGGAATCATTATTCTTTGCACATATACGTCTACACTTTGCTGTGAAAGTCAATATTTATTGCACTTTTTTTCCTGCATTTCTTAATGGAACATGTGTGTGATTATTGAATAAACATGAATGTATTGAGTTTTGCAACACTTCTTCTCCAGTAATTTGTTAGGTTTTTTTCACTCTTCTAACTCAAAACAGATTTATTTTTCTAATAAGATTTTGCAAGTTCTTCATCCATGTATCCACTAGATTTATTTCATTTTCAAAATATAAACTGCTGCACCTGGGCAGCAATTTTTTTGATCACTCCAAATGGTTTATAATGGTTTCTAGCGTAGAGCAACAGTATGCATACTCACCAGATGTACTTCAGTTCATGCATTACTTTTTGGTTCAATATTTTTTGGTCTGCTTACTCCATCTCAGTCTCTCTGACCATGATCTCAGGCTTTATTTCAGCCTCATTTGCACATCATGCAAGACAGTATTTCAGCTGAATAGAGGCCTTTGAAATATTTCACATGGAGATGAATGATCTAATAAATTTTTGTTGAGAAAGTTTATTATTGTTGATGTAATTATTATTTAGTGTGGATGGAGCACTCCTGCAATACCCTCAGCTTTAAAGGACCTCTCTGTGGTATTGTCTTCTTGCCTAAGTCATCCCGGCTGTATTCCTCAATCATTTTCTCTCCATGAATTTAGTGGCCCAATAATTAGGAATCCCGAAGCCATTAAAGGGAAACAAATTTCAAATTTTTAAAATGTTATCATGATTAGGCTAGTGTATTTATACTCCTTTTTTTTAATGTGCTCAAAATATTTCATAAGTAAGCAATAGGATTTTTCACCATGTCCAAGTTTACAATAAGATTTTACTGGTCTGAAAAATACCTTCCTGTATCTCATTGTAATAATCTGAATCTGAATCTGCAGGCATTTGTAATACAAAAGCCTTGAAAATTTACAAATTAGCCAATATGTTCATTTTTATTAGTGTTTTTCTTACTGAAATAATGGTGTTTTTAAGCTTGGAAATTTGGTCTGATGATTAAGCAGTCCTTTTTATAGAGATATCAATATCTGTGGAGATTTTATTATCATTAGTAAGCCCCCCCCAAAAAAAACCCCCACAGCTTTCTACAAGAGAAATCAACCCACATTATTTATTCCTCTAGGTTAGGTACATATTTAAACTTATTATTTCCCATCAGGACCTTTGCCCTGATATCAGAATTACAACTTACATGATAGCCAACCACTTGACATCACCACTTGGATGATCAATAGGAAATTCAATTTAATAATCTATCAAAAAGAAAATACCCTTGATGTACTGCTCCCCAAATCAATCTCTTCGCCAGTCTTTTCCAGCTCATCTCAGCAAATGACACAACCATCTGCTCAAACTAAAGCCCTCAGGGCCATCTTTGATTGTTCTTTCTTTCCAACACCCAATTCACCACCAAGTTCTGTTGGCACTAACTTTAAAATATATACCAACTCAGTCACCTTCTCTTCTCGTTCACTGGGACCATTTTAATCCAAGCCACCATCACACCTCACCTGAAATTCAGGAGCCGTTCCATGGGTTTCTCTCTATTTCCACTCTTGGACCTACTATAGGCAGTTCACTGCAGAGCAAGGCATAAGCCTGTATATGATACTCCCCTGCCTCAACCCTGCACTGGCTTCCTATTACACTCAAAATAGAGCCCAAGCTGTACCATGCCCTGCAAGGCTCTGCTTCTTTGCATGGAAATCTCTTCCCCCACTTATCTTTGTATGTCTGATGTCTTTCCATCAGTTAGGTCTCAGCACAAATATCATGTCCTTGGAGAGGTCACCTTTGACCACCCTACTTCTCTGTTCCATCACTCTGCTTTATTTCCTTCCCAGCCATGGCCTCTCTTTAAAATTATCTTCTTGATTTGTCTACTTTTCAGTAGCCTGGCTCTGCATTAGAATAATAGCTCCATGGGAGAAGAGAGCTTGTCTCTCATTCAGCACTGTAACAAATATGAAAACATTTACATGATAGATACTCAATAAATATTCATTGAATGAGTGAATTTCTCAATCAGAAACTCAAACTCATTGGCATGCCGCTCAAGGCCCCTCACAATCCAGCCCTTCCTATGTGTGTAGCCCATCTCCCAATACACTGTATCAGACAAGTCACTGTTTCTTGAACAACAATAAAATTTCATGACTCAATGCCTTTTATCAGACCATTAACTCATTTTCAAGTACGCTTTCTCACCCTTCCCCCACACATCCTTCCAATTCCACTGGGTGAAATGCTACTTGGTGCTCCAGGGCCAACTCAACTGTCTCCTTCTCCACTGAGCTGCTGCTGTTTCCTCCTTTGGTTCCCCAGTTCTGTCTCCATCAGAGGGCCCTTAACACAGCCTTCCTTTCATAATTACATGTGTCTATCTCTTGTTTCCCCAGGCTACGTTATTAAAAGCAGAAATGTAGTCATCTTCACATCCTTCATAATACATAGTCCAGTCCCTGGTAGGAGCTCCGTAAATGTTTTTTGGATTGAACTGAATTTAATTAAACTGAACTGAACTATGAGGAAGATGGCCCCAAAACTAAACTCTGTGCCTCCAGTCAGGAGCTTTTAACTCTCAGTTGATCGTAAAACACATAGCTCTCTAATTTAATGGAGGAGGAGGTAATGGAGTTCTGTGTGATGAAAATTTTCTGAGTTTGCTCTGCCTGTTGCAAAGAGAGACATGGCCAGGAATCACTGACCTAGTGTTTTCTGTATCTCTGTCTTAAATCACCAGCTGCTTGTTTAGCCTTTATCCCAATATTTGGCAGAAACTGGGTTGCTTCTCTCACAAATGTTTTTCCTTCAGAGTGTTGATATTGGTCTGTATCCTATATGATAACAAAATACCAGACTTCTTGGGTCATTGGTTTCATGCAGCTGTGGTTAGTTGAGGTTAATGAAAGTCACCACTTGTCATTTGTTTATGTCACTGCCCTAGTGAATTTCGGGCTTCACTAGAGGGTTAGAAACTTCATTCCCAGGCTCAAACACTCCACTATTTCTTTTTTTTTAAGCTGAGCCATCCTGCTACATGTTGGCAGCTCAGCGGCTGCTCAGCTCGGACTGGACTCGAACCGCTGTTGCTCAGAGCTCAAACTCTTGAGCGAGCTCTTAACCAACTGAGCCACTCAGCCGGCCCTCCCCTATTTCTTGTTAAGGGTCATAAGAATGGTAAATAATGTGGAGCAAGTCACCTGTAAGTGCTCAGCAGAGATTCTATAGAGTCTCTTGGTAAAGAGCTCAGGAGAAAAGAGACTTAAGTAGTTCCTTCTTAAATTAATCCTCTCTTGTTCCATTGGAGTCTGGGAAAAATCCATAGTGTGGTGGGGGTAGACATATCCTTCTCAGACGAGGCTGGCTGGAGTAAATATGTGTCCAGAGAACACAAGAGAGTCTTGAGTATACCAGAAAGAAGGTGGTTACATCCAGGCATTCCTGGATCTCTAAAAAGCAGTGTCACAGCCTGGCTGAAGCAAAGCAACAATACACACAGGTGTGCAAAATGCAATGGGTTTGAGATAACCCGGCACCAGCTGGATTGTAGCCAAAAAAAATCCCCTCCTCAGCTTTGGTCCATAAGTCTCCAGCTACATAAAAGATATCCATTCCTGAGATGCCCAAATGTGGTAAAATGAGTATATATTATCACTTGGTAGCAACCATTTTGGTGCCTTCCATGGCTAAAGGTAAAGAGATGCCTGAAACTGGTCAGAGCAAGCTTGTATCCTGTGTCCCTTTCTCCTTCTTTTCCTTTAATAACTTTTCTACTCTTCAGGCATCCTTCCTCCCCCAAAAGACAGGGAAATCACTGTTCTAAAAGAAATACAAGGTCTAAGCAATGGGTTTAAACCAAAAAAGCTTTAATTGGACATGGCCCACAAAGCTGACAGAAGGCGAAAGAAAATGGAGGCTGGCTCAAGACTAGCCAAGAGTGGCTTTGATTCAGTTTGATTTGGTTTAGTTTAATTCAATTATTAGGGTCAGAGAAGAATGGAAAGAATAAAGTAAGAACCTTCAAGGCTGAATGAATAGCTCATTGCTCTATGGAGTGACATGGCTACTATAAACTTTACCAAATGCTGGTGAGAAATAAAAACAAAACCACAAACAGATTGATATTAACTGTGCTGGTAAGGAAAACCGTGACATTGCAGGATAAGAGGGCAGTGCAAATAATCAGAGTTAAAATGTGGCTTCTCTTAATGGGATCTTCCCTATCTGATCCTGAATTGGAGGTCAGTAAGGTGTGATCAGCCCTCCTGCTTCCTTGCTAAGCATCAAAGGCCAGGATAAGTAAATTAAGCATTAGAAGGGACTGTAGAGGTCACACCCATGATCACAGGACTAGTCAGCTACTGACCCATCTCCATTTTTCCCAATTGCAATGGACTCTGCAGTGTGTTTCCATGAGTTCATGTCAGTGAAGATATGTGTGATGTTTGGGAATTTACCTCAGTTCACATTAAACAAAGAAGCTCCACTGAGGTGTCACTCCAGAGGCCCTTACAAGAAACTTATTCCTCCACAGAATCTACCCTGGTGTCCGCTAAAGAAAAGAGGACACATCTCCTCTTAAGATACATTATGTTATACCGATGGATAAATAGGCCAGTCTCTGTGTGTGTACTGCATGTGTGTGTGTGTGTGTGTGTGTGTGTGTGTGTGTGTAGGCACATGTGTGTTTGAGTGTGTGTGGGAAAGTGTGGGGGAGTTTATTTGTATAAAAGACTACCTGCTGGGTTGCAAGCTTCATAGAGAAATTAAAGGAAATAAGAAATAATAAATAAGAATGAAGCATGTTGATATAGGACCTTACCATTCACCCTGCTGAGCTTTGAGAAGAATCTGAAAGCATGTTTTGCCAAGAACAATGTTCAGAGTAGATATTCAGTCATTCAGACACTGAATATTATTGAGACAAATGCTAGATTCTGATCTCTTATAATTATTTTATACCAAAAGGATTTAATATCAGTTTTTCATTCCATCGACTAAAACTACTGGCTCCACTAGGCTCCATCAAAGTTTCCTAAGAACAGGGTGATCCTTCGTGACCCTCAGGCCTGCCTCTTCCTCCAAATGTCTCCTAGAAATTCCCACTGAAGTAAAATTTCTGTCTTATTCCAAGAAGACAAAACAGTGCCTTATAAATGAGAGAAGAAAGATACTTAGGCTAGATTGCATAACAAGAGAGGTTAAGAAGACAAATAGGACTCCCTGGGGTTCTGAATCAAATGTGATGAAAGTGGCATAGAGTTTGCTGCCAGGTTTAGTTTTTTTAAAAAATCAAAATTATATTTGAAGAAGGCAGGTGTAGGTGAGTGTGTCACATGCATTTGCATCCTGTAATTTTAATGTTCAGACCAAGAAAGCAATATATACCTGCACTTTGGTTGGTTAGTCACACTTGGAACTTGGTTCAGTTTGGGAAACTATGAGGGTGGATATGAACCAAAAAGTATCCAGAGTGAAAAACTAGAGTGTTAAGAAATTCAGGAATTATTTCATGGCAAGCAGAGTTGAGGAAACTGAGACTGTAAATCTGGAGACAAGGAGAATAGAGAAGGGAGGAAATATGAAAGTCAAATTTTCTAATTTTTTAATAGTTTTCCATACAGCATTTCTTCTATTTTCCCAAGCACACTATGAGTTATTGCTCTGTATATTTTCTTATACTTAAAATGCTCTTTCTCTTTGTCTTGACTGTTGATTCCTCCAGATCCAGCTCAGCATCACTGTCTCCAGAAAACCTTTCACGAGTTCCTTAACAGTTTCTCCCTCCCTGCCACAAGCAGAGAACTAAGCAGTCTTCCTCTGCACTCTATTATGAGCCATAAAAACGCTTTCATCTTACAGTAGAACTTTGTATTCCATTGTCTATCTCTCTTCTCTCACATTAAGCTGTGGACTGGGAGTGGGAGTGGAGCCTACATTTCTTTCATTAATTTTTTTGACCATCCTTTACTAGGTACCTGCTGTGTCCTAATACTGTGATAAGGACTAGGAATACAGAGAAAAACGTCTTAGCTTCTGTTCCTGAAAAACATAAAACAAGAAAGGCAGATGAAAATATCGGAAACAAGGATGCCTTCTCGCACATATTCTCTTCACCACTGTACTGGACATTCCAGCCAGTGAAATAAGGCAAGGAAAAAGAAATAAAAGAAATCCAGATTGAAGGAGGAAGTAAAATTATATTTATTTACTGATTGCAAGATAGTCTATGTAGAAAATCAAAGAGACTATAGGATTAATAAGTGAGTTTAATAAGATTGTATAACAGAAAATTCACATACAAAACCAGTGTATTTCTATACACTAGAAACAATGGGAAATTGACATTTATGAGTCAATACCATCTACGATACAATCAAAAATATAAAATAAGTAAGGATAAATCTTCAAAAAATGTGAATAAATTTTACACTTAAAAGTGCAAAATATTTCTGAGAGAAATGAAGCAAATTATTTAAAGAGAAGAAATGTTTGAGTTTTGGGCCAGAAAACTCAAATTGTAAGATGTCCACTATCTCCTAATTAACCTCTAGATTCAGTACAATCCCAATCAAAATCAAAGAAGGCTTTTTTTTTTTTTTAGAAATTGACCAGATGATTCTAAAAATCATATGAAAATACAAAGAATAGAGAATAGTCCAAACAACATTGAAAAAGAATAACAAGTTTTATTATTTCTGGTCAAGATGGCAGAATAGGTAAATGTTGTGCTTGTCTACCTCACAACCACATCGAAATAACAACTAAACTACAAAACAACCTTCACTGAGAATCACCAGAAGTCTAGCTGAACAGAAATCTAAAGACTAAGCACATACAGAAGAAGCCACCTTGAGACTAGTAGGAGAGGCAGAGATGCAGAACAAGCTGATCCCACACCCACTGTGGCAGTTAAAAATCAGAAGGGGTACCTTAGCTGTGGAGGTCTCCTCAAAGAGGCAACGGGTGCCAGCCCCACACCAGGCTCCCCAGCCTAGGGTTCCAGTGCCAGGATGAAAAATCCCCACAACTTCTGGCTGTGAAAACCAGCAGAGGTGTGGCTGAGCGAGACAGAGGGCTGCTAGAGTCCCAGGCATTCCTCTTATAGGGCCTGTGCACAAGAACCTATTCACTGATGGATTCATTCACTCTGAGCTCCAGCACTGAGGCAGCAGCTCAAAAGTCACCAGGGAAATGCAAAGGGATAGAATTGTCTGGCTTCAGGGTGAAGGCTGGAGGGGCAGCTTTCTCCCAGACACAAATGTTGGTAGAATCCATTATTTCTTTTTTGAGCCCTCCCCTGAGTCTCCGTCAATGTGGCTAACACTGTTTGCTATGCCCTGTTGATTCCCTGAGACCCTGCCCCACTCAATTTGTGGATCCAATCAAGCCATGTCCATGGCTTTTCCATACAAACAGCCTGTCTTGGTTTATGCTGAAGATTTTCTTGAAATCTCTCAAAGGTTCACAAGCCCCAAACAAGCAGCATCTGGCCTCAGGTTCACAGCTTGACCCCTCAAGTCACCTCCAAACCCAGCATGGGTAGCAGCCACCTGTGGATTGCTTTGTGGTTCATGCCAGGTGGCCCCAGGCTGGGCACAGGCAGTGGCTGAACCTGGCATGTAGTGGAGCCCCCCTCCCCAGGAGGCCCCAGGGCCAGCATGCCCAGTGACCAGCTTCAGCCCAATCCGACGCACCACCCAACCACCTCCACAAATGATGCACCCAAAGGACAGACTGAGGAGGCACCAGAGCACCACTAAAGTGAATCCTGCTCCATAGGGTCAGCCCTTGCACAACAGCTTCTCCATTGTAATCATAGCCAGTCCCCACAGCCAATCAGCCCGAGAGTCAATCCCTCCCACTGATGTGCAAACATCGACCAAAGCTCAACTACAACAGGAAGGCACATACAACCCACACAAGGGACACTACTGGAGCACCCACCTCAGGTGATGTGACCAGGGAGACTGTGTCACTCGGCCCCATAGGACACTTACTACATAAGGCCACTCTACTAAAACTGGGAGACATAGCAGCCTTACCTAATACATAGAAACAAACACAGGGATGAAGCCAAAATGAGACGACAAAGAAACATTTCCCAAATAAAAGAACAGAGCAAAATTCCAAAAAATAACTAAACAAAATGGAGTCAAGCAACCTACTAGATGCAGAGTTCAAAACACTGGCTATAAGAATACTCAATGAACTTAAGGGAAGAGTAAATGAACTCAGTGAGAAATTTAACAAAGAGATAAACATAAAAATACATATAGAAAATATTTTCTTAAAACAGTCAGGAATGAAGAATACAATGACTGAAGTGAAGAAATACATTAGAGGGAGTCAATAGTATATGAGATGAAGCAGCAGATTGACTCAGTGATTTAGAAAACAAGATAGCAGAAAACACCCAATCAGAATAGCAAGCAAGCAAGCAAGCAAGCAAGCAAGCAAGCAAGCAAGCAAGCAAGCAAGAAAGAAAGAAAGAAAGAAAGAAAGAAAGAAAGAAAGAAAGAAAGAAAGAAAATGAGGGTAGTTTAAGGGCCTCTGAGACAACATCAAGAGTACCAACATTCACATCATATGGGTACCAGAAGGCGAAAAGACAGAGCAAAAAATTGAAAACATATTTGAAGCAATAATGACAGAAAACGTCCCTATCCTGGAAAATGAAATAGACATACAAGTCCAGGCAGCACAGAGAGTCCCAAACAATATGACTCCAAATAGGCCAACACCAAGACACATCATAATTAAAATGCAAAAGCTTAAAGGCAAAGAGAATCTTAAAAGCAGTAAGAGAAAAGCAGTTAGTTACCTACAACAGAACTCCCATAAGACTGTCAACTGATTTCTCAACAGAAATTTTCATGCCAGAAAGGATTGGCACGAAATATTGCAAGTGATGAAAAATAAGGACCTACTACCAAGATTACTCTACCCAGCAAAGCTGTCATTTAGAATCAGACAGATAAAGAGCTTCTCAGACAAGAAAAAGATAAAGGAAAAAGCTAAAGTTCATCACCACTAAACCAATATTATAGGAAATGTTAAAGGGGCTTCAAGAAGAAGAAGAAAAAAGAATAAAAAATATATTAATAATAAAATGACAATAACTACATACCTAATTTCAAAAATTATTTTAAATATAAATAAATTAAAAGTTTCAATCGAAAGACATAGGGTAGTCAACTGGATAAACAAACAAACAAAAAAAACAAGACAGGCCCATATATATGCTGCCTACAAGACACCCACTTCAGACTGAAAGACACAGAGACTGAAAGCAGAGGGATGAAAAAAGATATTTCACATAAATGGAAACAAACAAACAAAAAAGCTGAGGTAGTAACACTTATATCAGACAAAATAGATTTTAAAACGAAGGCTATAACAAGAGACAAAGAAGGTCCAGCAATTCCACTTCTGACTATTTACCCAAAAAAATGCAAAACACTAATTCTAAGACATAAGCATCCTTATGTTCATTGCAGCATTATTTACAATGGCCAAGACACAGAGGCAACCTGAGTGTCCATCAATGGATAAATGGATAAAGAAGAAGTGGTATATATACAATGGAATATTATTCGGCCATAAACAGGAACAAAATCTTGCCATTTATGACAACATGGATGGACCTAGAGGGTATTATGCTAAGTGAAATAAGTCAGACAGAGAAAGACAAATACCATATGATTTCACTTATATGTGGAATCTTAAAAAAAAATTTTTTAAATAGAAATTAACAAAGAAAACAGAAACTCATAGACACAGAGACTTTTTGATGATTGCCAGATGAAACGGGGTTGGGGCAGATGAATGAAAAAGAAGAAGGAATTAAGATGTGCCAATTGCCAGTTATAAAAACAGTAACAGGGATGTAAAGTATAGGATAAGGAATATAGTCAATAATATTATAATAACTATGATAAAGTCAAACTTATTGGGGTGATCACTGCATAAATTATATAAATGTCTAATCAGTATGTTGGTACACATGAAACTAATATAATATTGCATGTCAACTATAATGGAAAAATAAAAAATTATTTTAAAAATAATAAAGTTCAGAAGAAGGAGAAGAAGGCAGATTTCAGCTGAATATATTTGTTAGAGTTGTCTAACAATGGAATGAACTCCTTGAATAGGAAAGTGTTTATCAGAGTGATTAAAAGCCTGATTTCGGAGTAAAGAAGACTCCAGTTCAAATTCTGAACTTCTTACTGTGTGACCTTGAGTGAGTCAGTTAAACTTTATAAGCCTCAGTTTTCTCATCTGTAAAGCAGAGATAATAATAATATCTATATTATAGACATGTTACTAATAATAATGAGATACAGCATGTAAGATATATTATTGAGTTGACTTGCATTTGAGCCAGTTGATTACAAATTGTTAGATAACAGTATTTATATAAATATGGTAATATTGGGCAATGCATTCAGGGCATCCAGATACTTATTCAGAAATGCTGGTCAAAGGACACTGATGTGGAGGGCGATGGAGTCAAAGGGAAGCTCAGGTAAACTCAGGGGCGAGTCTTTTCATTATTGCTCAACCTTCAACCTCTCTGATAGTTTGTTCCATTGAACACTATTAGCACCTGCCCTGTTTCATCACTCTAACATTTGTAAGTATCCTGTGCCACAAACTCAGGTCCTCGCAAATCTCCCATAACTTTCCTCCCAGGCATTATAATAAAGTCCCCAAAAGCTCAATCACTTTGCTTGTAAGGATTTTGAATTGTAAAATATTTCTAACAGATGAGTACATCCCAAATTCATTTGTGCAAACTATTTCCCCACCAAAAAAAAAAAAGCCTATTGTTGTAATATTGCTATTGCTATAACTATGGCAACAAACACACCATAAAGGGAGTATAAGAAGCCTATTTTGATGACATTCTTTATTAATGGATTTCTCTTTGTTGAGTTTTCAGTTATCAATGTTTACATAAAACCTTGATTCATGAAAATGAATTCAGTAATTACAGAACTGCCTCTTTGAAGGCTCTAATTGACCATACAAGCTGTGAAAGAAAAAAAAAATGTAACAGGCCTGGTTCTTTAGTGTTTCCTCCATTTTACAGGCCAGGAAAAGGAATCATTTCCTCGCTCAAGGCCATGTAGAAAGAGAGTGCTAGAAAGACTCTGAGGAACTCAAGAGCTCTTGATGCCAATCCCATATACGATGTCCCAGGGCCCAGTGGTTGTCACGTGTGGCCAGTTAGCTCTTTGTTCCCTTGATGCTGTGCTAACATTGAGGACTGACTTCGTCCAGGCCCAGCCTTTTGTTTCGTTAGACTGATGGTCTTGAAACTACAGATTCAGGATGCTTACTTATTAGGCAAACCTTGGTTTATTTTTCTATTTTTGAATCAGCAGGTCTCTGCTCTAACGATGTGCAATCACAAACCTGGCAGACTCTTCCATTCCACATGCTGAAAGAAGGCTGCAGGAAGTATTTCCATTCTGAGTCGCAAAGAATTTGTGATTTGCATGCACCTTTTGAGTCAAAAATCAAACATGTGCCCTGGATTGGCCCAAGTTTAATTAAAATGATGAGAATGTGTGATAGGCATTTGGTCTAAGGCAACAAGGAGGCACAGTATTGAAATTTGGAACAAACATTTTTTTTTTTAAAAATGAGAAACGCATGGTTGGCAGTGATAAGAAATGCCAAGACTATGTATTACATGGGATCACGGGTTGAAAATAGAAAATATCCTAAAATTCTGGCTCACTGTGAAACTATCGTAGGAAGGTTTGGATAGGATTACATGCTTTATGGATAACGTCCCTGTAACTAACACTGTAGATGTTTATAATCTTTTCTATAGTCTTTTTGTGGCTCACCATGTATAGCTGATGGGCTGCTCATCAGTCCTGGCAGATTTTCCCATTTAACCACGCAGGGGAGGAAGAAGAGGCTTTTTATCTTGAAGGGTTAAGCTCTGCAAAATTGATGATCATCCAAACGCACTGATGCCAACAAAATCAGCATGAAACAGTCTAAATGGCCAAGCACAGAAAGTGTAGAATTAATCATTTGAATTGAGGATTATTAAAATTGACCACTTTTTCCATTGCAAAAATTTTAATGTGGTTGATATTAAAGAACATTCGCTATTACAATTTAAGTTCTATTTAAATAAATATACACATATACTTGATTTGCAGGTACATATTGCTTAGGCTCTTGAAGGGAAGACAGTTGAATTAAGAAAACTCTGAGTTATGAATACTCTCATTTTACAGGACACTTCTTTGCTTCCTAGTTTACTAAGTAAATATTAAAATTTCAAAAGACACTTGGAATCATTTGCAAGAATTGTCACATTGTGAAATCACATCACCTTAATTATGAAGACAGATTAACCTAACAAAATAGATTTTAAACCATTCTATAAATGATGAATAGAGTTGTTCCCATAGATGTGTAGCCTAAAGTTTGGTCTAATTAGGATCATTTGGTTAATCTATGCCAATATTCATGAGAGCATTTCCAAATTCCACTAAAAAATAGTTGATTAAACGGCCTCTTGTACTCTCTCCAAGGGACTCAAATTCCTAACTCGAATGTCATCTTGAAAGTGTTCAAGTGTGGCCTTGAGCCCCATATACCTCAACCCAAAGAGGAGGAACAGAAAATAGTTTGGAAAAATGGCAAATGGGTTATATACTCCTCTCTCTGGAAGACACAGACAGCTACTACAGAATGCAACTAGTGTGAATTTCCACTTAGGCTATAAAGAGAGATCCATGCTATACCTCACTGTCATTAGCTCCTACTCAAGTTTCAGTGTTTTGTTTTAAATAGTACCAGATATAGTTTCAGCATCTTCAGGGAGCTCAATAATGGTGGGGGAAAAGAAAGCAAAACAACCAAACAAATGAAAAAAACATTTTCATTTAAAAAGTGAAACACAAAAAATATAATCTTGAGTTTTAGAAGCTGCAAAGTTTACAGTTCTACTAGGCTAACATGGCTGTGTCTTAGGTAAGAATATTAAGGAAGAAGTAGAGGACAAAAGATCATCAAATATTCTAAATATGAAACGGGTACAAGTCAGCATTTTGCTCAAAACTCTATGTCAATTCAAAGGTGCACAAAGGGAGGGTGACTACCTTAGGCTAAACACAGGAGTGAACATCTGTTCCAAACATCCTCTCCTGGGTAGAGTGAGACTCATCTAAACAACTTGATATGCCAGACAAATACATTTTATGAAAAGAATGTGTGGCTGAAGACCTCACAGAATCAAAACTCACACTTGTCAAGATTGAGTTTTCATAGGAATAAGTGTAAATGGGAGAATGTGCAAAAATCTACAGCCCTGTAGTTTCTTTTTGTTTTAAGACTGATATTTAAAACAGTCTCTCTCTCTCTCTCCCTCTCTCTCTCTCTCTCTCTCTCTCTCTCTCTCTCTCTTTCTCTCTCCCTCCCTTCCTCACATACACAATCAAAATAATCGATATCTAATAACAGTATTTATCACATCTGAACTTAATACCAATATTATTTTGCAGTACTTTTTAAGACTAGCACTAAATACTATCATTTAATAAATGCTCAGATGATACTTGTATAGGATATTAAAAAATGAATTTATTCATTTATTTATGAGTATTTATTGAGCACTGCCTATGAGCCAGATGTGTTCTAGGCAAGAATTTTAAATTCCAATAATGGTACATGTTAAAATAACAGAACAATAGTCACTGGAATCACTCACAGAGGTTCCCAAGCAGGTAAGAAGAACAAGAGAGTGACAAAGAAGGGTAAATAGTTCTGTAGCCAAGCCAAGTGATGCTACCAGGTGACAATGGCATCATCCAGTTTATAAATCACTCAGCTCCCCCAGCTTTGAAATTACAAAGTCATTCATTAAGGCTTCACTTTTTTGCAATTCACATTATTTTCATTTCTGTGCTGAGTTGTTAATATTTGATATACTGTGCAATCATGGTGGTTTGCCAGGCCTGCTAGCTGGTTGAGTTGTCTTCCAAATGTCACTGAATAACCAGCTTCATTATTTAATTAGAGAGTCTAATCTGATATTTGTGTTTATATTTTCATATAAGAATCAAAGAACTATAAATGCTAGAGCACCGTACAGCCAAATATCTTAATGATAAATGACCTATTAGAGTGCAGAAACTCACATTTCCCTTTTTAAGGATGTTTTCTTCTATGGACCCTGTGTTTAAAAAGTTTTAGTCTTCTAAAAAATCACTAAGCAAAAATTTAGCTTGTTTTCCAACTTTTTATTTATTAATATTACAGACTTGAAGGACAGTCAATAAGAACTTTAGATCATACTGCAATAACAAGGTCACCACAGTTTTTGTATGTATATAACTTTAATGCAATCTTGTTTCAGGCAAGCATGCAATATCTGTTAGGCTTTTTGATGTATTAACAAGAGCTCCCAGGTGTTTCTACTCCATTTGGGCGTTCATAGGACTACAGCAGAAATTCAGGTAGAAAACCTCTAAGTGGGAATGTGGTTGACCTATTTCTTTTTGTTCATTATAGAGTATTCTTTCTTGAAGAAAAATTGATGATGTTCACAATAACTTCCTTCCCACAATTTCAGTGGGTGAAAATGCGCCCACTGAAATCCTGTTTTCTGTTCTCGGCTGTTTCATACAGTTTCTGTGCCTTTCGCTTTTGCAGTATCACCTTACAACATGGAGGGCTTTGTAATAATGTAGGAAGAACAGAGTTTGGGATTGAAGAGAGATTATGGCAGCGGTTCTCAACCTTCCTAATGCCGCAACCCCTTAATACAGTTCCTCATGTTGTGGTGACCCCCAACCATAAAATTATTTTTGTTGCTACTCTATAACTGAAATTTTGCTACTGTTATGAATCGTAATGTAAATATATTTTTGTTTTCCGATGGTCTTAGGCAACCCCTGTGAAACGGTCATTTGACCCCCAAAGGGGTTGTGACCCACAGGTTGAGAACCACTGGATTATGTCTAGGAATCCCACTAATAACCTGTGACAGAACAAGGTTCTTCAAGATGAAAGCAAAAGAAAAACATTAAGACATGTAACTCAATTATAAACTCTTTTGTAACAAGACAAGTTTGGGCATTATCCTTCTTGGAATTCTTGGAAGGAGAATCCAAAGCTCCTCTTTTGCTAGCTAGTGTTATAAAACAAAATAATAAAAGAAAAAAAAGTTCTCATGTCTTTATCACCTGATTCCTATGCTTGAGTTTGTTTTCCCCTGGTAACCTGCAAGCCCATTAATGACCCCTTAAGAGCATATTGGAGAGGCTAAGGCAGACATAATAGACATTGCTAGGGGCTGAATGGAGGTGTCTCAACACAAGTTAAATGGAAGAAGTAAAAGCAGAAATATGTTTTGAGCTGAAAAGTCTGCACATCACAAGCCCTTAGGCTAAAATCTCGTTCCTGAAATGCAGTCAGAGACGAGAAATCCCAGAACTTAACAAGGATCACCCTTTACCTACAGAACGAGCTTGGTGGAATTTCTGGAACACAGGTTCACACCCAGTCCTTTGACTTCAGAACTTTCATTTTCTTAGGACAGAGCTTGCTGCTAGCAAGGAAACTTCAGTGGGTGGCAAAGTCTTCCTTCTCCTCCTTCCTTTTTCCCCCCAAGCATCATTTTTGCGATTTCTGAAAACCTCAGAATCAGAGCACGCTCAGGATAACAGTCCGATCAATGCTCCTGGCATACTTCCACTCTGCCTTAGTCATAATGAATCAGGTGTTGAAACTGGGTTTTTCAAGGAGGCACGATTTACATTTGGAATTCTGTAGATCTCAGTATCTGTTTCCAATGGGCACCTCCTCCGTCTAAAACCCCTCTGCCCCTTCCACTCTTGTGGGTCAGGTGTCTGCCTGACCCTCCCCTTTCCCCCTTCACCTTCTCTACCTGGTCCTGAATTTGGGGTCTTGTCTAAATTCAAGCCAAGGCCCAGGAATTGTCACTAAGAACACCTGAGTTTCTTCTTGTCAAAGGTGGAGAAAGGCCCACCCCTTGATGCTCTAGGCGGCTGGTAAACTTGCTACGGCAAACACCTGTCTCCCTCTTTTTTCAATTTCCAAATCCTGGGAATTTTTCTCTGAAATGAGTTGACTTCAAAGCATTTCCCAAGCCTGAGGATGGGTGCGGCTTTCAATGAACAACGCTGCCTGCTTCAAACTGGCTAAGGAGCCATTTCAGACTCATAGATCAGATCAAAGGCTCGGTACTGGCAACCAGAGGATGGGGGCTGTCACACCCCAACTTGCTGGGGAGGGAACTCGGGGTTTTTCATCTGTGTTTTGCAGAATGCCAAATGTACACTTGGCTTTTTGTAAATTATACTAATTATGCCTTCCAAATTACAGTCTGGGCAGATGTGTTAACCAGGCCCTGGGGAGCATTTGTCAACAGGTATAAAACTCCAGACACTGGGCATTTCTGTAGAAGATCCCAAAGGGTGTAGCCAAACACACAGCACACTGTGAAGGGCTGCTCAGCTACTTGGAATCAAACCTCACCTGTTCTTTGCCATCTAGTTAAAAGTTGCTACATAAAAAAGAAAAGAAACAAAAAGGAAAAAAAAAAGAAACCAACAGCAGCATCATTAGGACTTGCCAGGCATGTGAGGGTATTTTCTCCCCACATCTGCTTTCTTATTTTTGTACTTTCTCTTTGGCCGGCCCTTTCCTCCTGAACTGCTCACAAGCATCTTTCAGGTCAGAGACGTGGATAACAGCAGTTTAACACCCAAAGGTCTCATGGAGAGGCAGTACCTTCATGGAGACTACGTCACCCTCACATGGGATTTCTGATGCCTAAAAGTCTTACACTGTATTTCTTTTTTCTCTTTCTCTTTAACTTTTGATGTTTTTTCCCCAAATAACTCAAGGATATTTGTTTCCACGGGGGATAACATTTTAGTTATCCCTGTGAATTTTTTTTCAGACCCTTAACAAGAAGCAGGTTTTTATAAGAAGAAAGACAATGTCATTATATGTCAGGAAGAGAAGGGAGTCAGGAAGAGAAAGAGAAATGGAAGGAGAGAGGGAGGGAAGGGAGGAGAAAAGAGGGGAAAAGAAGAGAAGAGGTCGTGGGCAGTTGAGAAGAGTGGGAAGGAGACACCATGGGTCTAGGAAGAACAGCCTGGTAAAGTACAAGAACTTCTCAGAGCAAACCAAGGACAGCTTCTTTATCTCGTATTCCAGGTGCTTATTTTTGAGGGCAATTTTCCCAGACCAAAAGATCTTGATTTCAGTCTGAGGAATTAGATGCACAAGTCAAATTTCCATGAATTGCTGAAAATGAGTCAGGTCCACAATTACCTCCATACTGAAACTAAAGAGTCTATTGGGTCATTTTATATATATATATATATATATATATATATATATATATATATATATATATATATATATATATACATACACACACACACATATATAGTGCCAAAAAATGTATACACATTTTAAGAAAGGAAAAAACTATTAAAATTGTAATATTTAATATATACCAACAACAAAAGGTGAATACAAGTCATGTTTGACTCCTGCAATTACAAGAGGTGCTCAAAGTGGTTCCCATCAGCATCCAGACACTTCTGATTATGGCGAACTACTGCTTGAGCAACGCTGACCAAAGTGTCCACTTGTATACATTTTTTTGTGAAGCTCCCCAAGGTATTAGCCTTTAATTCTGAGATGGTAGAAAGATAACCTTGAACAGTTACAGAAAGAGCTGCATGCTGACTTCGCTGAAGGGTTGTGCAGACGGAGAGTGGCCACTCTGTGTTCTGTCCCCGTCCCTCTAACTCTGCCATGAGGGTCCTGTTCTGGAGCCAAGAAATCAGTTTTTCTTTTCAGAAATGTTCAGGGTAGAAGGACACTAACATTTGAAAGGAAAAGACCTGATTCTAAACTTTGTTCTGAGAGTCACTCAGAAGACTGATCATAGAAGTTCCTCCCATCTGGCCCTTCCAGAATATTCCTTCTCAAGAAAGAAAATAGATTGTCATCAGCTTCAGTTTGGTGCCAGCTCCCAAAGACTTCCAAGAGTATAGGCTGGTGCCTGAGGTCCCCGAGAAATAGCAAGATGGGGGCCAGGATGGGACGAGGGCTGCAATCCTAATGGAAACGTAACCAAACACACAATTTCCCGTTTTCAAATCTTACCTCAGACATGATGTAAAAATATCAAAATAGCCACCAAAGCACTACAAATCACAGTTTGAACTACCAATCTGTCCACGACTGCAACCCAGGTTGGGTATTTTCAAGTGCGATAAGAACATTGACTCGAGCACCGGCCTCCTGTTTCTCTCAGAACTGCTCAGCTTCCCAAGCAGCAGGAATTCCAGTCTGAATCAAAGACGGTACTAATACCCCTCATTCCTGCTCATGCAAAGCAGCGAGGCCTGAGCCCTTCTGTTTGACGCTGCACACTGATTTGGAGGCAAATATTTTTCCAACAACATCACCAAATTGAAAGCATTTTGAAAAAATCTGAAGCCTTTGCAGAATACTGTTTTGGAAAAACCAACTCTCATGGATCTGTCAGTGACATAAGCCATCCCCTTCAGTTCAGCTTGAAAATGAGAATGCGCTCTGTCAAACGGCTCTAAATTACATATATTTGCAGATGTAAACTGAACACAGAGTATTCCAAGATCCAACAACAAGGTGGGGAGAGAGGGCGGAAGAAAGAGAGAGATCTTCCCACTACTCTCTTCTGATTATCAATAAAAGCAATGACATCTTCCAGGTTGTCACGTTGTTTTTGGCATATGTATTTGTGAATAAGGTACCCGGGCATGCTTGTGAATCTGAAATGTTCAATCAGATACGCAATTTTAAAGTTATAATTTACCCAAAACCCTCAATAGGCACTAAGGGCTGACTACAAACAAAGCTCTATGACTGTGACAGGTTCAAAGTTGTTCAAGAAATGAAGTCAGCAATTTAAGCAACTTACCCTTTATTAGGGGAGAAAACAAATCATGCCAATATCCTGAATTACAAGACATCATTCTTTTTTAAAAAATTAATTTTTAAATGAATGTTTAATGAATTTAAATTAAATTAATGGTGCATCGTTCTCTTTTCTTTCTGAGCTCGGTCGATTTGAGTGAGGCATCAGAATCACGAATGGTTCATACCACATGTCTCTATCTTGTCCCACCTACCAACGTTTCAGGGAAACTTGTAAAATAAACTGTAAACACCTACAGATAATGCTTTTCTACCTCAAAGTCTCTAATACAACACTTCAATACCCAAAACTCCTCAATTTGTCACATTGATTTTTTTTGCCCCTAATTCTTATATTTTTATTTCCTCCTGGAAAGTTTCAAATATATACAGAAGTAGGGTGAATATATAATGTACCCCTTGTACCTTTCACCATTTCTAATGATTAACAATGCTTAGTCAACACTGTTTAATCTGAGTCCTCAGCAGCCTCTCCCCGCTACACATTGGCTGGGTTATTTTGCGGCTAATCCCAAACATCACATCCTTTCTTCAGTAAATATTTCAGTGTTGTGTTGATTTTGAAATTTAGTTTACAGTTTAATGAATCCCTGATGTTTTTAGGTATTAATCAGACTACTTCACCTGCAACATATGCTAATTTTCAGTCTATCTACACATTTAAGTGGTAGCGTTGGCCCATCTATTTTAAACAAATTATCACTGAAATAGTCTATAAGTATCATCACTGGTAATCATCATGAAGCTTTTGCAACTGTGTACCGAAGTTACAAGCTCACACTTTGTCAGTCACTTCCACAAGATTATTTTGAGCATGTTAGTACTTGCTATTTGTTTATTTCGAATATTCTTATAGTATAATGAGCTTCTCACATTCTTATTTTCTTCCCTGCTCTGAGGCAGTTATTGATCTGTGAAAGCCTCCCCTTTCCAGGGAACAATTATTCTGTCTTATGGGAGGGAGCTATGCCCAGTTCATGGGTGTTCTTTCCACGTGGCA
Source organism: Hipposideros armiger (assembly GCF_001890085.2). NCBI lineage: Eukaryota > Metazoa > Chordata > Mammalia > Chiroptera > Hipposideridae > Hipposideros > Hipposideros armiger. The sequence continues at coordinate 1,975,006 of NW_017731402.1, forward strand.
TTTAAGGGACAGAGCATTAAATTCAAAATAAATTATCAGGAAAAGTATCCAAATACATTGGGGATTCTTATGGGGAAGAGCAAACTCCTTGTGGTGAAATCAGGAAGAAAGGGAAAATTGCATCATGAAGTTAAATAGACAAGATGAATTGAAAGTCAAGTTTCTTTATTCTATGTGAAGAATCGTACTCTGAAGGCTCACCTCTATAGGGGGAAAAAAAAATGAAGTTTTGTGTTCAGAGGGCTGAACCAAAGCATGAAAGGGAAAAATAAATTCCTTGGTGCCAACAAAAAGTCATCCTGTGTTAGCCTCTCCTTGCTGCCCAAAGTAAAAGCAAAAGTTTTGAGACATTCAACAATAGGTCAAAATAACATTCTGTGTTCTGCACACCATATTCCAACACAAGCAAAATGTCTATGGATGGTTTTTTTTCTGTTTTTTTTTTTTAATTTCAAAGCCTTTTGATTAAAGTATACCAGAAGGGCACTGACAGAGCAGTCTGTTTCTGTTCTTCTGCGGAAGGTTTCAATGGCCGCCGTATATTCTCTAAATCTATTTACTTCAAGGCTGGAATGAAACAAACATGACAGATGGTTTTTTAAAAAAATCAAAGGGGAAGTTCTTGGAACACATCCTTCAAAATAAAATTTTGTTTCTTTCTTTTTTTTTTCCCCCTCGAGCAGCTGAAATGATTTTTCAGAACATCTGATGAGCGATTTTAATACTTCGACTTTCTCCTCCATGAAGCGAGCCCATTCATTTGGAGGCTTCTGTTCTTTTGTTTTATTTCTGTGAGTGTCTTTCTTTGACAAGACATAAAGTCTGAAAACGACAATATGCTAAATGAATGGACCCATAGTATATTTGGCTACCCAAGGGCTGCTGGAGCACACTTTGGATTTTGACAGGCAGACAGAATGTTTAATGGAAGAAATCTTGAAGAAATAAAAAGGAAAGGTAATGAGCCTCCATGTGTGTTATTGCTCATGTACATGGCCACGCACTTTCTCTCCCCCTGCTGCAGGGACAGTAACGAGAAGGCTAGTTCATTCTCTGGAAGGCTGGAGAGCTTGATGGCTTGGAAAATGTCAGGAAAGTAGGGAGACGGCTGGGGGAGGCGGGGCTTGAGAAAGAGTGAAATGTGGTCCTAAGCAGAGCTTGCTTTCTCCCACCCATGAACAGAAGAGCGCTGACTTAAGTATGGGCTGTCTCACTAATGAAGCTGAAATGTAACTTAAGGAAACATGTGAATCCAACCACAGACATTGGCATAGTCGGCTGAAGGAATGGCCCTGGCTGGGTTTTGATGGAGGCTGGAGGAGCAGGAGATGGAGGAGTCAATCGGACTCTCACTCACCTTTGGGGCGGGTCATTGGGGGTGGTGCCACACATCCATGAAGACCAGAGACAGAGCAGATTTGGATACTAACACATTTACATCCCAAAGCATGTCTAACGACACACAATTTTAGAAAATCATGCTATATCGCGAATGTCATAGCTAGAAACTGGGGGACTTAAACCTTTACAGAAAAGCAAATATTGTTTTAAAACATGGACTTCGGAGTGAGAGAGGCCTGGTTTAAAATCTCTGCATCACCACATCCTGGCCATGTGACCGGTGTGGTGCAGCATTTCTGGGTTCTGTTTCCTTGTTGGTCAAACACTGATCATTCAACCTAGTTCTTAGGATTTTAAGAGGCTCAAAAGAGGTTATGTGTAGAAGAAAGACCCTTTCATAGACATAGGACCTTAATAGAGCTCCCCATCCACTCAGGACACTAAGAGCTAGCCAAAAGGAGGAGGTATTCTATAGTGACAAGGACCTACCCTGACCATGATCTACCCTACACTGCCCAAGAAAAAAGGGCATCGTGCTAAGTCACAGAAGGACCAAACACTGTGTGATTCCATTTATATGAGATCTCTAACACAGTCAAACTCATAGAAACACTATATATCTATTAACAAAGAGAAACACAAGGCAAAAATATTCATTCTTTCTGAGCAAGCTGTTGCCCACCATAATTGTGGACTGGACTTTTGTAGTGAAAATAATAATGACACTGATCCAGAAAGCTGGTTGAATAGCAGAAGACATGGGCTGGTATGCAGTAAAAACAGGCATAGGAACACCTGAGTTCTGGGCCCTGGAGGGTGCTGGGACTCAGCAGGTGGGAGCACCTGGGAGATCACCTCCCAGAGGAAATGGCTAACTGTAGCCCTCTGCATAGGCCTGGCCATGACCTTGGGGCACAATCTGGTCCTTAGGAGGCCCCACCCCCAAAGGAGGCAGCTTTCCTCCACCACTGGGATAATAAGGGATTATTCTCCAGCTGAAAGAAAACAATCTGGTCACTAACCTGATTTGGACAAGGTTTATACTCAGAGAAACACGTGACATTAGGGGAAGCGCAAGAAATGGAAACAGAAGGCCAGTGGCAGAGCTCCTCAGAGGATGTGAGAGAGGAAAACAAGACACAGAGAACAGATAGATTGGAGGGATAACTCAGGATATCTGATACTTAATTGAAGGATGAGGTTAAATGTAAAACACAGCCAGATAGATCTTGTAATAGCAAGATTATGTCTCTCTTCCATTATAAAACTTCCCAAGCTTTGTAACCTGGGCTAGTAGCCACATGCTCTTAAAGTCATGGTATAAGCTATATCCTTTCATCAGAAGTTGATATGGCAAACAATTTCTCCTTGAGGAGTGATTAGATCATTAGGTTTTTCATTATATAATTAGTGTAAAACTGAAAAAATAATGAAGATAAGTCAGGGATTTCTTTAAGCACTTTTGACTCCTAGCTGTAGATGGCAAACCAAAATTGTCATAGATAAACATTTGAGTATTTTCTTACATCTTCATTGTTACTTGGCATTATAAACACACATATACACACACGATGAAAATTATAAGACCATAAGATTCAGATTATGAAATCTGAGGTCTTTTCCTCGCTTCCATAAATTTTTTTTCAGCTTTATTGGGGTATAACTGAAGAATAAAAATTGTCTCCCCCAAAATTATGTACATTAAAATCGTGTGTGGTTATAATGATTTTAAATTTTGCCTGGCTATAAAGTAATAGTAATTCTCAATTTTTTGTGTCATGCCCTGATTGGATATCAATTACTTCAAAAGCTATCACAAAATTCTCAAACGATCTTATTTTTTCCTTTATTGCAGGTATTTTTCTTCAATCTATTTACCACTTTAGTAAAGGGAGTTCAAGGTATCAACACGGAGTTTCAGAATAAAATGGACAGTTTTCAGAATGTGATCACTTGTGATTGGCAATCATAATGTCAAGAGCCTATTACAGCTGACTTACAGGTTTAAATTCATTGAAAGTAAGGTCCCCGATATGTTATTCTTTCCACAGGAAGCTTAGCACTGCCTTTTATTGATTCTTTCAACAAATATATACTAAGCATCTTCTATGTGTAAAACCTCTGCTTGACACTGTGGGCAGGAGGGTGAGGAAGAGGCAGAAGACAAAATTAAGTGACAGCCTGACCTTTAAGAATGTACACTCTAATCGTGGCCATAAGTTCAATGTAATGAAGAAACTAAAAGAGAATGAAATGGATGTTACATTCGTGGAAAAGAAAGACCACCTTCAGTAGGCTGGTGTTGGGTCAAATCTCGGATTTCTCAGAAGATACAGATTTGAATGATTGTTCTTGGGGAAAAAAATGCCAGTGGAACTTTAGTAAGCAGAGTCAGAGACACAAGGAAATTAATTCCACAAAGAAAGCCCAACATGAACGAACAGAAGCCCATCTGAGGAAATGCAGGGTCATGTCGAGAATTACAGAAACTTCCAACTCAAAAGTCTATTAACTGCCCATCTCTTTGAAAACCACAGCCCTCTCCAAGGCCCAGAAATGTTATCGTGTGCATTTGTTGTGAGACTATCTACTTATTGATTCCTTCTGGGTGACTAAAATTAAATCACAAGGCTCTAGATATACCCCAGTCAGTTCTCTTCTGATTACTTTTCCCTTGGGCTTTTCTTCACAAAATAAAGCTACATGCATTGAGTTTCTAGGATTTTCTTTGTATCCTTTTGAAAATTCAGAGTAAATATTATGTTGGCTCCTTTCTGCAGCCAATTAATGTATCCCTCTTGCCAATGTCATAAATATAACTTTTTTCAGCTGATGCTTCTCTTGTTGCATACACATGCTATTGATAATTACTTGTTTTTGAGCTCTTAACCACTTGTGCATGGCAATATATCTGAGGTTTAAATGTTAGGACTATTACATTACTAAATGTCTTATTTTATAAGTGAATAGGCCATCACAGACCCTCTTCTATGTGCTAAAATTGTACTTGCCAGAGGAACCTATTTACCATACTGAACTCCTACAACGATCAGGCATTCTTGTAAGAAAGTTAATACAACAGCCCTCTCTGATCAATTTCCTCCAGCTTCTGTATGATGGCAGCTTAGGTAATTCTCTGGTTTTATTTTTTATGCTTAGATAAAAACAACAATGATTTGATTACAGATGCTCGATCTTGAAAATGAATTTGAGGAAGGGTCTTGTTAGGGTCTAGAGTAAATAATGATGGCATTCTTCTATGGAACTATGAGGAATGATGGGATTGGGGAGGTCCAGAATGAGCAATGGGGTGAATCACTGAAGAGACATAAGGTTCCCATATTAAAATATTGATGCCTGTCTCTGCCCCTTTTTATTGCAATGAGTGGTGGACTGTTTGTCTTGGAATAGATCAACCATGAATTTTCTGCTAGACACCCCCCCCAATACAGTTGGATTTTTTTTAAGTCTGAATATTTTGTCCTTAAAAAGAGCACTTGAGACATAGAGCTTAATGGGTTTTCTACAAATTTGTGGGTAATGTTTGAGAGTATCTCTGCCACTTCCCCTGATGTGATCAATGTATAAAGTGGGTGGTGTGGGTTTCCCTCTGCCATCACCCTGGAATAATTGGCATGCATGCCTGCCTGTTTCATGAAATGTGTTGTAGTCACAGCTAAAACAAACCAACAACAACAAAAAATAATAATGCGAGTTTCCACCCCATTTCAGAATGCTGACACCTCACACCTTCAATGAGCCCATGTCCCCATTTCTTACACCTGGCTTGTGTCAGGGTATTTTCAGACTCTCGTTGCTGAGTGGGTCTTTGCTGGGAGATACTATATTTATTTGGCCTCATCTTTATAACAATAGTACTCAACTTTATGAATAAGGAAAAGCCAATGGGTTAAGCCACAGGAAATAAACTCAAACCTGTTTAGTTTTGATTTACTGGGAGGTCTGAATGAGCTTTTTTAAAGTGTAAATTATAAAATTTTGAAGGAATTATTAACTCCTAATTATATTGCTTTTAGCTATAATAAGTTATTACCAAGCAAAGGTCCTCTGACAGTAAATACATATTTGTATTACGCATAATTTTCCCATTAGTTTTTCAAATGTAAGGATGCTCCTAGATGATCATTATATTATCACTCTTAAATAGGCTTGAGCCTGTGGTCAAACCAGTTGCCAGTGTTTGTTTGCTTAGTAAACTCACACATCCATCAGGCAAAGTTACTTACTACCAGCTTAGCCCTATCTAAATTATTGATGTTTATTTAAAACATCGATGCTGCCTTAATAGCAAATTTGCTTTGGCTGAAGATGTTTCAGTGAAGTTTGTAACCATATATGACTTGCTTTGCCCTTAAAAAGAGCATCAGAGTTATTTTAACCCAGCACTGTTCATTAGAAATAGAATGCTAGCCACGCGTGTCATTTTCAATTTTCTAGTATCCTCATTGAAAACAGTAAAAAGACACAGGTAAAATTGATTTTAATGAATATTTTATCTAACCTGACATATCCAAAATATTATTTCAAAATATAATCAATGCAAACATTACTCAGATATTTTATGTCCTTTTTGCTGTACTGAGGCTTTGAAACCCACTTTGATTTGTCACTACAGGACCTCTCAGTTTGGACCAGCCACATATCAAGTGCTCATAGTCACTGGCGGCTGATGGCTACTGGATGGGACAGCACAGTTCTAAATAATTACAGTATTTATCACAGCTTTTCTGTAAAATGACTTCTTTCTAGCTTTGAACTTAAAACTCTAAGATTACCTTCCAAAACAACAACAAAAAAGGAAAATAAGAAGAAAGATGTGTTGGCCCAATTTCGTAACTTGACCTTCAAAGGACTTCACAGCCAGGCCTCTGTCCACTCTGCAACCTCATCTCATCTCACTCACTCCCGTTCCACCTTCCCTTGAACTTGACACTTCAGCCAAACAGCAAATCTTTTAGTTCTTTGAATGCCCTGTATGGTCCTGGCCCAGTCTTAATATTTGCTCTTTTCTCTGCCTCAGTAACTCGTCCACTCCCCTCTGCCTTGCTGACTTACTCATCCTTCCACTCTCAGCCTAGACGCTCTCCACCCGTCCATGGAAATACATCCGAGGTTTAAATAGGGAAGCATGCCTGGACCACGTGCACCACGAAAGCCACCATGTGGCCTTGTGCCCCAGCTCCACGTGGCATTCCCACATGTGAGGGTCTGCGTACTTACATCTTTTAAAACTGTCTGTCTTTCCTTCGAGGACGTGAGCTCCACCACGGCAAGGACCCTACCATATTTTTTCTTTAATTGCTGCCTTCCATTTCCCAGCACACTGCTTGGCTCATTAAAAGTGCTTACTAAATTTTGTTCAATGAATAATGAATGTATGGGTGGTGGAGAAAGAAACAAATTGTTGGAACTCAACATAGCCATCCCCTCTCCCATTCCCAGCCTCTGATTACGGGGTTGAAAAGTTGGTGAGCGTGCCATGTTAGGCATGGTGTGGGGGTGCTGACATCTAGCACTCATTGTGTGCATGAACTGCTTGGTTTCATCTGCACCCTGCTATTCAATAGCCCTGTTGGGTTCTGCAGCCTTCTATCCTACACTGGCTAAACCATTCATTCATTCTAGAGCTAGACAAGAGGACAGACACATTTGAACTTAGTGGATATTAGACCCTCGGGATACTTTAGAAGAAAAGGGTCTATATCTGTTCAGCTCACTGCTTCCAGGGTAATATTTAAAATGTAACTCAATGAAAAGCAGCACATCAAATCTGGGTGTTATTTTTTGTGGCTGAGGGCCTCCACTTTTTAGTCCCATACCTACCTCATCCCCACCCATTGTGTTAATCAAATCACTAAGTTAGCTATTCCTCAAACGCACCCCAAGCTTCCCTGTTTCTATGCTCTTGTTCCTCCTCCTGGAAGGACCATCCCCAGCATCGCCTGTCAAGTCCTTCTCATTCACTGCCAGCCAAAGACCACATCTTTTAAGGGTTTTTTTCTCTGATGTCCCCAATTACAAGTTCTTTCCTCTTCCAAGCTCCCTGTAATATTTTACGTCATTATAGAGGCTGCAATCACATTTCGATTTGGGTTATGGAACTGCTTCACTTTGTTACCACCCATCCTGGACTTTGTTAAGAGACAAACTGAGGCATTTTTAGAATTTTAAGAGTTTATTTCAGCAAAAATGGATTCAGATCGGGCATCACCAAACCAGAAGTAGTTAAGACTGCTCCACCAACAGGAGCAGCCGGGGACATACTGATACAGAGAAAGCACAGAAAAAAGAAAGGAAATGATTTTGTTGGCTGTAGCTTAAAACCCAGCTGGCTATTTGTGGCTGGTTGTCCTTAGCTTTCAGTTTCATAACTTTGAGGCATTTACAGGCTCATGTTTTGGTTTGCCTAGGTAGGTCGCCTAGAATTAGAGCCACCTCAGTCTAATGGCCTCTTGTTTAGTTAATTTACCAACTTATAACTCCTTGAGAATGAGGCTGTGATGTTTGCATTTATACATATCTGCAAAGCACTTAAAACATTTTATCCACAATAGGTGCTCAGCAAACATTTGCTGAAGAAAGAGGTGCATCAAAGTGTTGCTAAGTCCAGAAAATAGAACCATATATTATTTTTCTAGCAGTAACCAGAGATTAATGCAAAACCTAAATCTTAGTTTTATACCTGATCATGATCCCAGGGTATATACAGGCAGGTAAACTGTGTTTTCCAAAAGATGGATTTATCCCACCCTTGACTGCCTTAATGAGCTTCATAATAAACATTTGATTAAGTTCTGTAACTGAGTAGCTAGCTGTATGACCTTGGGTCTTTTTGGGACTCAGTTTTCTTATTTGCCAAATCGGAGAATTGGATTAAATAATCTCTACTGTCTCTTTCAGCTTGAAAGTGCCAATGATTTATTTTTTTTAGAGCACTCCTTTTTTTGCCTTGATTAAAATAGGAGGGGTGGATATAATTCAGTATTTCAGTATCAATGCAATCTCCAGGGAGGATAAAAGACAAAGAAACCTCTACATTTACCACCAGTTTCAGCCATTCACAGAAGCAAGCAGTAATCTCAATCATAAAATGTAGATATAAACCTAATTTCTCTGTAGATTTATCTGGGCAAAGTTTTTATTTTAAAATATGAGTATAATGTCAAGACTTTGAAGGTCAAGGAGATTCTGGGTTGGTTGTCTACTGATTCACCTTTCACCATTCCCTCAAGGGATGGTTTCCAAATGCATTAGAATTCTTCCTTATACGAATCTCTCCATTATGATGGTATTTTTGGGAAAATTTAGACTGTGGTAAGAATGGTAACATACATAATAGGGCATTGCTGAAGATTAGAACCAAAATTTAAGTTTGGATTTATTTTGATGGGGTTTCTTTTGTTTATTTGTTTTTTGGAGGTTGTTTTTTTGTTTTTTTGGGGTTTTTTTGAGGGGAGACATGTCGTATGACTGCTGTTGATATTTTTTAATTGAACCTAATCTGAATGCCTCTAGTTTGTAACTGAACATTATTTAATATTCACTGAACAACTTCTGCAAAACAGTACACAAGGCAGAGACCTTGCTCTTTTGGAACTCAGAGAGAATTCAGGAAGGAGAAGAGGAGATAGGATCTACATTATGTAAATAAAATGATCTCTGATGAAAACATTTTCCTTGAGGCGCGAACAAGTGTTCTAACTACCAATTTTTTGATGCAGCCATCAATCGCTGTGCAGCCCTAAGACCCACTGGTATAACAGCCTTATAAAGACTGCAGGGTTTAGGATGTAAGGACTCCACCTTCCTTTCTTCGGCCTCACAGGACTGACTGCAAGCTGTGCCCCTACATCCCCTTCGCAAGGGGCCTTGGGCCTATAACACCTACCTTCTTAGTCTGCCCATTTACTTCACTTTTTGTGTTTTATTGGAAAGAACAAGAGCTCTTTTTTGTTTTGCCTTCTTTCTCAACACAGTCCCTGATGGTCAAATACTGCTTATGTGTGGACCTTGTCAAAGTCTTCAAGGATTATCATTACTATCAGGCATGATGTTAATGGGCTGTCATCATTGGCTTAAGTTGACTTACTCTAGATGCTTTGTTTACTCAGCTAACAAAAAGGCAGCTTGGAATTAAAAAAGGAAACGTGCCAAGCAATTAATCCATAACTTGGTTGGAATGCTTTGGGGATTTTCTAACATTTCTTTTATTGAATTTTTGTTTAAGTGCAGTATCCTTTTTTCCTTTGAAATTTCATTCTGGAGTGTTTTATTACATGCCATTTCTGCAGGAGGCACATTGAACCATTGGGACCTTCTGGGTAAATACCACGTGTTTTAAAATATTTATCAATAATGAGGCTACTTGCTCACACTTTCCCTGAAAATGCCAGGCTGTGAAGCCAATTCATTGCACAGGTTTTAAAAAGATATCAAAGTGCTCATGCCATAAACATTTTTGTTACAAGGCAATTTTCTTTTGAACAGCATACCAAAACAATGATCAAAAAATATTTCTGCAATTAGAAGGATGAAATATAGCTAAATCTATAAACATAGGAATAAATATAAATATAGAATTCTTTAAATGTTAGTCTAACAGACTATATGAAAATCTCTCTACAAAGAAATAGTAGTAGCCATCTATTAAGCATATATCCTAGTTATACTCCTTAATTTTCTTGAGAATGTCAACTCTATCTTTTGGCTTGGATGATCGATTGTCAAAACATGTGAATCTGTCCTTAACCGGCTGCAAACAAAACAATCTCACTGCATGATTTTTCCAGAGACTATTACCTTGAACTCCTTGCTGTCCTAAGAGTTACATCAAAAGCTTGGTTGTGAAAAACAATATTCATTGTATTTATTGTCTGAAGAGTGTACATATGTATTCTATCGATTTCACTAAATAGTCTAAATTTGCCTTTAGTTCAAACCAAACCATCAGAAAACTGCATACTTCAGTTGCATTTATTTATATCCTAAAGTAGTTTTTATTGAATTTCGCTTTGGCATTATGCCAAACTTTGCTTTGATGGTACAAATAGAATTGTCAATGAAACAATGGAACAATGGAACAATAGAGCCAAACACCGCTGTATTTATTGTATTTACTGAGGTTGGTGTTAAGAATGTCATCTTCCCATGTCACACTGTGTTCTCTTTCAAGTATCAGAATACTGTACTTCTGGTCAACATTTTTGTTTGTGTGTTATATTGTTTTTAACCTTAGGCACACTATGTTGTTAACCAATCATGTGCCTTCTCAGCTTTAAATGCTAGATGTTCAGAGCCCAAAAATGTGGCTCAATTCTCAGAGATATACAAGTTGTATTATAAACATGTCATGGATTTTGTATACTAACTCTCCCCTTAGACTTATTTTGTTTTCATATTCTCCTTTTACCCTGATGTTCTCATTTATTTATCTTTGCATTTTTATGTCACGTTATGTGTGTTTTTCTTAGCTATCCTAAATCAATTTGAGAGGCGAGATAGATTTACATCAGTCTGTAACACTGTACCTATGATAGGTCAGAACCAGACATGCTATAGACCCAATGACTCAATAAAAATTAGAACAGAGAAGAAAAAAAGAAGTCCAAGAATTAAAATACAAAAGAATAGAATGAACTCTGAGGGCTGACAGAAACCATTTCTCAGTCTGAGGCTTAAAATGTTTAGAGCTTAAAGCTCTGGCCACATGGTCACTGTCTCCTTCTGGGGGTTGCAAAGAACGCTGAGCTCCAAATGCATGTCCAGGACAAACTGGAGCAGCAGAGCGGGGGGTGGAGCAGATGGGGGTGGAGGAGGCTGGGAGACACCCTATATACCTGCACTCTCTTGCTTGAATCTTGATCTTGCTTAGATCCTCTGTGCTGCTTATTTACTGGTTCAAAAGTCAATCAAACTGAGAGCAACCTGAAGTCCTAATCCCCTTCCTTTCCACTCTAGCTCAGACCTTACAGCAGACATTACCAGTGCCCCACTCATGTCCCTCAGCCACTCACTGTCCTAAAACATGCCACACCACCCCACTGTAGCACCCACAACTTCCTGAGGGTTTTCTCTCAGAATGAACTTGGGCCTGGCCAGAACCTGGAAACCTTTATTCTTCTACAACTCACAAAACCATGCTTGATGATAATAGCTATCATTTTCTGCACAAATATTCTTCACATATATTTATATTTCAAATAGAATATCTTTCATATTTACTATAAAAGTAGTGCATGCTCATTATGAAGAATTTTATTAAATGACAAAAATAAAATATAATCTATCACAGACATGATCATTTTTAATATTTTGGTGTACATCATCTAACATTTTTTCTTTGTATACAAACTTACATGTCTTTTTTTATGACTTTCTTATTTTATTTCTCAAACCACTTTTTTGAAAACTGACATCTTGATATAAAGATGGATTTTTACTTTCTCTACAAATGGCTTCATAATGTATCTTTTTACCTTGTGGACATCTTTTCATGGGATTAAGATAGATCTACCTAAGCATTGCAATGGCTGCATGGTATTCCATTGTTTGGATAGAAAATACTGTTTTAAATCAATTTCTTATTGATAGTCATTTGGGTTTATACTTCCTGTCATTAAAGTTATTCTTTGTTTCATACATTTTGTTACCTTCATACGAAAAATTTTGTAATTAAAATGAGTGGATGAAAGAGTCCCTTTGCCTGACTGTCATTCAGAATGACTACACAGTTTACATTCCCAAATCAGAGTAATTTTCTGACACCTTCACCAATAACAGGATTGATCTTTTTTCATCTTGTACAATATCTCAACATTTTATGATATTTCAACATTTTATTTCATATTTCTTCATTAATCTGGGGGGACATTAGTGTAAATTTTTGTGTAAATGTCCCATTTTTATTCCCTTCCCCATTTTCTTATCATAGTGTTCATCTTTTTCTTATTGACTTAACAGATTTCAATATAAAGATAAAGTTCCCTTTAACACATGTGCTTCAAATATATTTCTTACTCTGTCCTTTTTGTTTATAAATGGTATTTTTGATCATATAAGATTTTGTTGCTTGCATTTTAGTTTTGTTTTGTCTTGACTTTATGTGGTCTAACTTATCCATTTTTTTTAATGATTTCTATCTCAGGTATCATGTGTAGAAAGGCTTTTCTGCCTCAACAGTATAAAAATATTATCTTAAGTTTTATTCTAGTTATTTTATGGTTTTATTTTTTTGAACTGAAAATCGGTTTTACTATAACCAGAATTTAACTTAGGTAAAATATGTGAACTAGAAATTTAACCTTTGCGATATCATTTAATTTTAATTAGCTTAAATTTTTGTAATTTTAATAATTTAATAATTAGCCTATTGTCTCAATGTCAATTACGAAAAGTATTATTTCCCCATTGATTTGAAATACCGTCTTTATGATAGGATAGCTTTTCTATATAACTTAGTCTGTTTCTGGTCTATTTATTATGTTTTATTAAACACAGATATTAATGGCTTTATTCCTGACCCCACTTCCAATTCATCTTAAAATCATCCACTACCCTCAACTTATTGGATTGACTTTTAAAGAATATTGGGTCAGCTGAAGAGTTCTCACTTCTCATCTGTTACATGCATTTCTTTTGATTAAAACAAGTTCAGCACATTGTGCGCACTTCGGCAGCACATTACTAAAATTGGACTGATACGGAGATTGGCACGGCCCCTGCACAAGGATGACACACAAATTCTTGAAGCATTCCATATATTTTAAAAAACACTAACTAAAATTTTTTTGACATTTATTTTTGAAAAATAAATAAAAACTGCTTCTTTGACTTAAAACAAACAAACAAACAAAAATCCCTGCACCATATCCTCTTAGTTTTAAGGAGGCAAATATGAGGTATCCCGTCAAGTTCAAGTAAATGCATCAAATCACAATGGTTTTGATCAAATTATAAGTCATTATTTTCCAGGCCTTTCCTTGCTTGTTTTACAACTGTTTCTTATATCTGACCTTTTCAGTTTGGTTTTTCTTTTCCTCATTTTTCCTCCTCATGTGTCTGTGCCTAAACCCACCCACCACCTCCCACGTGTATCAACATTCTCATTACTCTCCTGTTTTCCTGCGTATTTCCCCCCTTCCACAGCCAGAGGACGCAGCCCTTGTTAAAAGCAGATAGTGAAAGAGACATGTAGGAAAGATGCCGACTCACTTCACAGACATCAGCAGTGGACAGAACCTTAGGAAATGCTTTGTTCCGGTCTCCCATTTTATCAATGAGAACGCTCAGTTCCGGCTGTTACCAAATCCCGCTCTCTCTGACCTAGTGAGTACTGGCTGTCAGGTCTCCTTGCTCTCAGACAGGACTCTGAGTCCCACTCCCCACTGTCCCTCCGCTGAGAAGTGGGATGAGTGGAGTTACCATTCCTGGAAACAATCCATTCCAAAGCCCTCCATAAGCAAGAACATAACGTCTCTTTATTTCGGACCTTCAATGCCATTAAGCACTTGGAGTCAACACGTGATTGAATTTAAAAAGCTAGGATTCTTCCATTAGATTGCCTTCACACAGTCAACTTAGTGACTCTCCCTTTCAGATGGGAGAAATGGTAGGGCTAGCCCTTAAACCAGAGAGTTAGAGACCGACCCTCATGTATCAGCAGTATATCGTTACAGGAACTTGAGCTAACATTTATGGAACACTTATGTGTCAGTTGCACGACATGCATTATCTCATCTAATTCCCCCAACAGCCCTGTGTAGCTGGGTCCCGTTCACTTCACTTCACCAGAGAGAAGGGACAGCTCTAGAAGGTGTAGAAACCTACCCAGATCCCATGAGGAGGGAGCAGCAGAGCTGGCGTTTGGTCCCAGGCAGCAGGACTGCTAACCACTCCCTACGATCAGAGACATGGCAGGGTGCTCAAGCCACCAAGCTTTGGCGTCAGCCTGCCTGAGTCCTAATCTCAATTTTACTACTAACTAACCATGTATACATTGGTACATGTCTCAATCTTGCCAAACCCCAGGTCCCTCTTCTGTAAAGGGGGATAATAAATAAATATCCCTCCCTCAAATAATTGTCATGAGAATTAAATAAGTAAGCAAAGCTCTTAGTGCCTGCTAAGCAATGGGAAAATACTGGCCATATGAGACAGTCTTTCTGACTACCTGAATGCTAACCGTTCAAGAGCAGCAAGAAGCCCACAAGAGCCCCCCAATACACCGCTGGTCCTCAAACCCGTTCAGTAGGTGGGAGTCGTTTTCTCTCTGTAGAAGCACCAGCCTGAACTGAAAATAACCTGCCAGGAAGCCACACTCTCACATATACTGTTGGGAGAATAAAGCGTGTCAGCATTTAGCATAGCCGTGCAATCCACAGGCAATTTCGTTGTCTGTGATGGTAGATTTGGCATCTTGAAGAAAAGCTCAGGTGAAACCCAAGCCCAAGGAAGCACTGACTGTGCCCTAAGCAAAAATCAATTTTTTCTGACTTAGAGTCTCTGCAGAGGAAAAGAAAAGTGGAAGTCAGGTCTCCCAGAGGAGGCCTCTGAGCCTCCTGGTACTAAGAAGAACTCAGAAGGAGTCTTTAGGCCAATCGCTACAATTTTCTCATCTGTCTGTTGTTGATTGCCCAGGTAGTTTGAATTTGCATCATTAACGCTCCCCAAGATACATTGTCATCTTAGAATGCAGAAGGAGGAAATCATACATGTGCATTCTAACAATACAATCATGGAAGCAATTTATTTTGAACATTACTTTGGAATGAGGCCTTTATGCAACCAGAGATTTAATAAATACATGGATATGAGACTGCATTTTTCACTTAGGTTCATCAAACACAGAGAGATTTCCCATTATGGGGAGAGGGAGTTTGGAGTCAGGCTGAGGTTTCCCTTGCAGAGATTAAAAAGACAGATGGCAAGGCGCTGTGCTCAGGGAAAAGGCTTTTATAATCAAAAATTAGAATTTATTTCTCAATCTGCCATTTAGGTTCAGCCTCTCTGCACAGGGTCAACTCAGTGCTACCAAAAGATTTCATTATTTCAATTTCCTGTGGACCATCAAGTCAACATTACCAATTCTGTAAGTCTCGGGGTAGACTCACTTCAGGAAATTAAAATATCTATTTCAATGGTGTCTAATTTCACCACATAGATGTATGCATCAGGGTATATACGTGTAGTCAATAAATGGCTCTTCCATCACAATGATGATAGCTCTTATTGATTTAGGCCCTGAGCTTTCCATACGTCACTACATCTAACCTCCTTGACAGCCTGATGGGGTACGCCATTCAGATGGTGGTCCCTCACTTGTCCACTCGTGCTGCTCTGTTTTAGCCCTAAGGCAATCTGGACACAAACCCAGCTTTTTCCCTGGTTTCCACAAAACATCCGATCACATCAAGGATTCTACGGTTTCATTTCTGTACTTATTTAAGGATCCCGGGATCTTGGCAAGGAATCACAACCCACAATATTGTCATTTATAAAAACCAGGGAGGTTGACATGCCCTCTTCCTGGGTTGGCAGAATGTTCTAAGGATTCATTTGCTATGATTAACAGAAGTAATATGAGATTCTCTGAAAATGTGACTTCTTATTTGAAGATCACCATTTCCATTTTAAGGAGCTCATGCATTTGTGAAGCCAAATCGTAAAGAGAATCCCCACTTGGAGGTGAATAGCATTTCGTAGTTCCAGTGATGAGTTCATTGAGTTCCCACTGTGTACGGGCTCTGGTTGGGGAGACATTATAAATATGCCCCAAATGTTAAGGGTTTAAACAACAATAAAACAAATGTGTCACAAGGTGGGACACATGGATGTGCTCAAAGATCACTTATCAGAGCTGACAAATCATAAGAGGGGGGATTTTTTCTGAAGAAATGAGTCAGCACAGGCTTGGAGGTAGGTGGTGTTAGGATGGGCAAAGAGAAATGAAGGAGGGGAGGCAGCCCACCTGGATGGACAGTGGGTCAAGCAAACCTGCTGTTCTTCTCAGAGATCAGGAAAGACCAGGAAAATGGGGAAACCTGGGAACCTTGGCAGAACCAAGGAAAAGTAAACCAGTAATCGTTCATGCTCCTCCCAGGCCTTCTGGAGCTCTGGAGTCAAAGGTCCCAATCCCTAAGTAAATTCACTTATGGGTCTGAGGTATGTTATGAAAGGGTCTCATGTCCATACTCTCTCACCTGTGGTCTCCTCTGCTCAGCTGTGCTCCTTAGTAAATGGCTGAGAGACGACAAGGATGCTGGAGGAGATGTCCTCTGTCCAGAGTGAGTTAACGGTTATAAAGAGGTTTGAAAAATGACCATATTACATGATCACAAAATCAGTCAATCAAAAAAATGTATCTTGGGAAAGTACTATGTGCCAAACTCCTAAAATAACATTTATAAGCACCTTAATATGCGAATATATGTTTCAGATCCTGTAATGAAAGAACTGTGGCTTCTCCACAAATGGCCAACTCATCTCAAGAAAAAGATATTTAAAGCACTAATTTTGGGTTGAATTGTGTCCCCAAAAAAAGTTGAAGCCTTAAACCCCCCATCTTAGTCTGATTGGGCTGCTGTAACAGAATACCATAGACTGAGTGGCTTAGAAACAGAAATTTATTGTCACAGTTTTGGAGGCTAAGTCCAAGATCCAGGTGCTGGCAGATTTGGTGTCTGGTGAGAGCCCGCTTCCCAATTCTTGATGCTGTCTTCTCACTGTGTCCTCACATGGTGGAAGAGGCAAGAGAATTCCCTGGGGTCTCTTTTATAAGGGCATTAATGCCATGCCTAAGGCTCTACCCTCATAACCTAATCACCTTCTAAAGGCCCCACCCACCTCTTACAATCATCATCACCTTGGGGATTAGGTTCCAACATATGAATTTGAGGGGACACAAATGTTCAGCCTATATCATACCTCAGCATCTCAAAACTTGACCTGATTTGGAAATAGGGTCTTTGCAGAGGTAATAAAATTGAGATGAGGTTATTAAGGTGGGCCTTAACCCAATATGGCTTGTGACCTTTTAAACAGGAGAAACTTGGGCACAGAGACAGACATGGACAGAGAGAAAACGACATGAAGACACACAAGGAGGAAATGGCTGTATAACTGGAGTGATGCATCTACAAGCCAAAAAAACACCGGAGACTACAAGAAGCGAGGAGAGAGGCCTGGAACCGATCCTTCCCTAGTGCTTCATAAGGAGCACGGCCCTGTCGACACCTCCATTTCTGACTTCCAGCCTCCAGAACTGTGAGACAATAAATGTCTGTTGTTCTAAGCCACCCAGTGTGTAGTACTTTGTTACGGCAGCCCTAGGAAATTAATACAGCTCTTTTTAAAATCCCTCCTGAAATCGTTTATGGATGGTAAAGGAGAGTGAGCGAAAATGCATGAGTCAACCTTTTGCCATTTTAATGCTATGAGTCCTTCTTTTTGGGAAATATTCCAATAATCAAAGATGCCATTTTTTTATATCACTGGGTTAAATTCCACACTTGTTCCCAACTGCAGGGAACGTTTCCTTTTTTATTTTTTTTTTTGCCTCCTATTACTGTGTAAAGAAAAAATCGAGTTCTTCTGTAAGTCATTATACTCTGAAGATATTTAGTATCAGCCTGATTACTGAATAAAAAGATCTGGTTACCATCACATCTAATCCGCCAGAACTGAATTATATCTACTGCGTGTCTTTTTCCTCCGTTTTCTTCCATTTCCCCCATTCAACCACCTTTGACTGCTTTCCAGTTTCTAGCACATGCTGCTGAAGCTTCAGCTATTTTCCTTAGATTATGTAATTTTCCAGAAAACTCAGCAGTTGATCTGCTTAACAATGTATTCATTTTTCCTCAAAGAACAGTATTATTTTCCATCTCTAAGAAAGTGAGCTTTGTAATATTTCCTCCCCAATTTAAAAGGAAGCATTAGCCAGCTTGCATTGAATATTAAAAAAAAAAAAATCCCTGAATGCTGCTCTGATTCTCACCGGACTGAAATATTTTCTCCTTGTAACCAGAAATAGTGATGGAAATCTTTTCCTTTCACACAATATTTGAGCATAATTGGTAAACGCCTTCAATTATGGAGAAAGTTTCATAAGAACTAGTCTTTCAACAAAAACTCTAATCTGGATTTATATGACTATCAGCTGAAACCTTTCTGTTTAGTTAAAAATATTAAATAGTTTTTTTAAATTATATATATATAGTATCTCCCATGAATGTCTCTGGCCATTTTTCTGTTCATCATAAACTTTAAATGTAATAACACTTTGCACCTTAGTGCTGTTTTGTATAAATATTACAATGTTGCCAAATTTCAACAGTACTCTACAAATTGAGTCTAAGATTGTTCATCCACATAGGAGAACAGATGAGATAAATTAGCTTAAATAATTGGGCATTATAAAAAAGTGGATTATTAAATCCAAAATAATCTTTAAGATAAGTCTTCCCCTTTTTTCATAATGAATAAAGAGAGCTGACTTTGAATAGTGTATAATAGATCATCTATAACCTCTAAGACACTCAATTTGAAGGAATTGGGGTGGGAATTTTTGGACAAATCATAGGGCTGAGCCTTGATTCTTCCGCTAATTTCCTGTAAGTTCATGGACAAGTAACCTATCTCCCTTCACTTTCATTCCCAGTCTATCAAAGAGAATAATAATATCTAACTAATAGGATTCTTAAAATGATCCAATAAAATAACATGTGCAAAAATATAATGCTGTTGGTTTCTTGGGCTTTACAAGAACCCGTGTTTGTACACACACAAATCAAACTTGTGATGCAAATTACTTATGAGGTCTACACACCTATGTACAGAACATGCTTGTGTATATCAATACATTTGCTGTAAAATTGTAGCATATTAATCCAACCTTCTCACCAAGGCAGGAATAGTCCCTAAAAAACCCTCCAAAGGTGGTTACCATGCCACAGCACGAACACATCCAGTGGTAGGAAGTCCACTGCCTCACAGGGGGACCCAATCTGTGTTAGAACAGATCCAGCTATGGGGAAGTTATTTTTGCTGGACCCGTTTAATTGCTCACATTATAAATCTGTGTTCTAGTACCATAAAGAAGAGGTCTGACATTTCTTCCATATAACAGATCTTTGGTTATTTAAAAAGTAATACCCCTACACACACACACACACACACACACACAGTAAACAGCAGGTATTATTGGATCCTTAATGTAGGAGGTTTATTTACATTTCTTACAGATGAAAAAACTGAGGCTCAGAGAGGGTAGGTATCCTGTCCAAGGTGACACAGCTAATAATAAAAGGGCCAAGATTCGAACCCAAATCTGCCAGACATCATAGTTATGCTCTTAACTGCTATAACCTCACTTCTAGATATTTCTTCTTCAGGCCAAACATTATTTAAGCCCCGTTCTTTTAGTCTTTCCTCATATGGAACATGTTCCAGAACTTTCTTCAATCCTGCTCCATTTACAGGACTCTCTTAATACCCCCGTTAGAATGTGCCAGTCTCAAAATGAGCCCCATACAATCATCAACGCACATGTCAACCATTTCAGAAAATCTTATAGTACCTCCCTGGGAGATTTACTCCCCGACTCTCCCAAAAGATAATTTCATACGTTCTTCTCTCTAAAACTGCCTACACCTCTCAGCTGATGGCCATACCTCATACTCCTCTGAGAAAAATAAATGCATACCAACCGGAGTTCCCTCAAGTCCCATCTACAAACGTAACAGTCCAACTGTGAAGTGTCTACACCCTCTCCCATCCTTCCTGTCGCATCTCTGTCCCATCTCCATGGCTGGCACTTGTGTCCCTATCTTCACATGGGCTGTCCTCTTGGCATTTAACCTTCTTTCCCCTGTACCGCTGTACTCCCTCAGTCTAATGGTTTATCCTCATCAGAGCACAAATAACATCTGGTATCTCCCACTGAAAAAAAAGGAGGGAAGGAAGAAAGGGAGAAGGGAGAGGGAAGGAGGAAGGAGATGGAGGGAAGAGGAGAAAGGAGGGAGGGATGGAAGAGAGAGAGAGGAAAAGAGAGAGGGAGGGAGAGAAGGAAGGGAAGGTTAGGTCAGATCTCAACACCATCATTCCATTTCCCACATTTTAAAAGAGGTGTCGTTTCCTCCTGTCCTATCTGCCCATGCCTCACTCCTAGCAGCTTCAGTCCACAGCACGCAGTGTAACATCCCTACTTCTCCAGTCTTACCGCCCACAATTTTCTCCCTAGTTTACTTTGCTCCAGTCACATGAGTCTACCTTATATCTTCCAAAAACTTGTTATACTTGTTGCCATGTTACAACTTCATCTCATGATTCAGGTCTCAGCCTAAACGTCATCTTCTCAAAAAGGTTCCCCTCTCCTTCCTCACCCAGGCGTACTCTATCAAAGTTTTCCTATTTCATTTTCTTCATAGAATTTATTAGTCTCTAAATGATCACATCCATTTGTCTCCTTGTTTATTCTATCTTTTTGCACTAAAATGAGAGCTGGACTCTTACTTGTATGTTCACTCCTATATCCCCAGTGACTAGAACACCACCTGGCTACATAGTACACACTCAATAAATATTCATTGAATGAGGGAATACGATCAACAAATTAACCAACAATATTTTACAATGCAACAGATATCTTAACCATGACCATTGTTTTAGATTCAACAAAATCATTTTTCAACCATCACTCATTTCATTAAATGTAATTTAACTCGACACAAACTTATTAAGCATGTACTATATACAACGAACTGTGACAGATGTTTTGTGTGACTTGAGAGTAAAATATTGCCACAGCCCCTGCCCCTGATGACAATGGGTAGGAAAAGAGATATCCATAAATTGTGTGGATATTCTTGAAAGTTTAAACCTCATGGGATTTATAATTTTGAATGTTTTGAAGCTATAGGAAGGTGATGGGACAACTAAAATAAACAGAAGGACTGTTAGAAAGATATAAAACTCTACAGAATTTTTAAGGACATTGAGAGAAATTCCTCTGGGGAAAGAATCTGGGTAAACTCTTTCAGCTAATCCTAAAAGAATACATTCAGGCTTTAACAACTACACATTCTATGAGGGAAGATGACTAGGCAAGAATGACTGTGTTCCTTGCAGGGTAGAGTATTTCCTAAGCCTTCCTCAGTGACCACCAGTGGCCTGACCCCATACTTAGGGTCTATAAGAGCTTACAAGTCCATAATACTGCACGGAAGATTTCCATGTTCTAAATTTAACCCAAGTCCTAGTGATAGTCACACCTGGTTCTATTTTGAGGTGGACTCGGGAAGGATCTTCTCACTCAGAAATGCCAGGTTTGGATAAACATGCTCAGGCACACTCAGAGACAAACCTAAGGAAACATCCTGAAGAGTTAAAACCTCTGCGTTAATATAAGATGTTGTTGCTGTTAAAAAAGTAAACCAGTTTATGGAGGATTATTATTGAATGGCGACAATATCAGTGATTTGGGATAAGTGAGTCCAAAGAGGTGTAGCATAGTTAATGTAATTACACATCCATTTCTTGTGATGTACGACCATGCGAAGCATTACTAATCCCCAAACAGATACCTGCAGGGAAAACTATCGAAAACAGCTGTTTGGTCCACAAGAAATGAACCAAGTGAATTCAAAATACTGCGGGCATTCAACTGATGGATTCCCAGCATCAGACCCTGCCCACTAAGCCCAGGATTTATAAGAAATTAAAGAGGATTCCATCAAAAGGTACATTTGTTTCAAGCATAAATCACCCTGCCAACTCATTTGTTATTGTAATAACCTCTTTCAGCATTTTCATTATTGGAGAGGACTCCTTTTCAAATGAAAAATGGCGTACCTGATTACTTGCATGGGACTTGGCGTCATACTCATTTTGGCTTCTTGTTTGAGGCAGTGAGAGGGCCAAGGAAAGGCCTTTACATCTTTGCACGCATATCGATTGCAGTTAATGGATTTCATAGGTTTATTGTGTGTTGGGGAGTTAAAAAACAAGAATTTATAATGATGGAAGCCATATCAGCCCTACTGGTATATCCAAGAAAGTGTCAAGACTTCAAGCACTAAAAATAGTGTAAACTATCTCAGAAACTGTTTACATTCAGCAAGGATAATTACATGAGCTTATAGCTCCTTCCCATCATATTAGAATATTTTTAATAGCCTATATTTTATTTATATCTTGTTGCTAAGTTTATTAGTGCTTATTATAGGATATGCTTTTAATTTTATGTTTTACAAAACAATTTGAATAATCAGAATTACTTTTGTGAATCTTTTTCCACTTGCAACAAGATGAGTGAATTATAAAAAGCCATTTTCTAAACATGCTAACAGGTGCAGGAAAGATTGACAGAGCAATACGAGGAACGTATTCTTAATGTAGGCTTTCCAAGATTTTAAATGGAATTTCTTTAATGAGTGCATATCACTTCTAACGGTCCCAGTTTACTGCTTAGAGGAGGCTGAATATAAGATATATCAGTATCTTTTATTTAACAATAACCATAATCAGAGTTACATGACATATAGACGTGTGTATAAAATGTGAACCAAATAGAATCAGAGATTGGTTATCTAAAAAAAAAAATTAAAAGAAAGATTGGCAGAAAATGCAAAGCCATAGAAACTGACAATTTTGGGTTATTGAAGGGAACTTCAAATTACAGGTGTAGATGAAAAATAAATAATAAAACTAGCCCCAGGAAAACAGAAGGAGGTGATGATTTTTAAGCTTTCCTTTGTGCCTGTGACCATGGCCCTGTCTTACTAATTCAGTCAAGTCTTCCTAAGAAGCACTTACTGAGTATGCTGGGGTCATAAAGAGGAATAATGCACAAGGTACCACCAACGAGAAGCTCCTTGTCCAGAGGATGCTCATACATTGTAAACCTGAATCAAGAACTTTCCTGGTCTCTCAAGTTCACAACCCCTCTCTACTTGACTGGGATGTGCCATCGTTATTTTTAAAGACACTGTACATGAATCACCAAAAATCTTTCTGATTTTTCCTTTACAGGCTTTCTCTCCAAAAGGAATGTTACCTGAGTAAGATTTTCAGAACTGAACTCTGATGTGAGGCCTCTAGGAAATGAGTTGCCTTTAAGAAGTTCTGAACATAAATTGAATTACCAAGAATTCTATTCATTGAAAAACACATTATATTGCATCATGTCCTTTTCAAATAGAGTGAAACTTGCTTATATTAAATTTCTAGGAACCCGAGGAAAAAAAAATTTGATATAAGATGGAATTTGATATACTCGAGAAATATTACATGTGCATGTAATAGACCTGGATTTCCAATTTGATTGCTATACACAGGGATTCAATATAGGTGGGTTCAATATTAGGGGGTTTCATTGAATTTGCATTTGTGTTTTTCAGGACATATATGTGTTTCCTTGAGATAAAAATCAGATTGATTCCTGAGTCCAGGAAAGCTAAATATTCATGGGAACAGGAATTCTGGGAGGAATTTGACCAGATGAAAGTAGTGTAAGCAATCCAGTTTTCACTTCATTCCACTTTATATTAATTTAATTGACTGGAGTTTAGACTATTGAATTCTGGAATGGCCTCTCTCTCTCTTTCCATAACTCTATAATTCTCTGGCCTATAACTTCTCTATCCCTTTCTTCCATTTAACATTTTAATATTCATCTGAACAGTAGTGTTCAAAAGAAAGGAATTTCCAACAGGTTTCAACATGTAAAGAATTTTTCTGTTCCTAAGAATGTTGCAAGTCTTGGAAAATCATAAAAATAATGAAAAAGTAGTAACTGTTATAAAGCTGAAATAAATCATAATATTAATGTTTATATAAAATGTACCACCCTATTAAATTATAGAGCCTGAAAATTATTATCATTTTTGCACACACATTTACTGCTCCATTTTTGTTTGTTCAAATTCTGAATCTGAACACTGTCATTCCAAAAATTCACACTTGGGTGGAAGGGCCCGGGATTTATTAAACTTTTTCTCCCCCATGGAAAACTCTAACACAAGGTAGGCCAGCAAATCAGCACTCTTTGCTGAGGGAATGAATGGATGAACTAAGTACATAAACTCTGTTTAGGGGCTCTCTTAGATACTTTGACAAACATGTTATTTTTACATGAGAGAACCAAAAGCTAAAATCATAAAGTTTGTCACCACACAGCTCTATAATCACTTCTAAGTTCTACTGATTTCACCCAGTGTTCCCAAGTAAGCAAATGTAATGAAATAAATAGAAACATGTGTTTTGAGTACCATAACAGATTGACTTCCCAACAGATGAGAAAATCTGAACTATTTCCTATTACAAACAAGACAGGTCATAGGCACATACAAAATAATACTAATCTGTTTCACCTGAAATATTTTACATAGTTGCCTCGAAAGTCATTTTCATCAACAAAAATGTACATGTTTAGCCAGCTAAGCTCTTCTTTACACATTGGGTTGTGGTAGGGACTCAGCAGTTTATAGAGCGAGCCACTGCCTTCTTTGCCTCTATGTCCTTGTTTATACCACAAAAGGCTCTCTTCAGGAGGGAGGCCAAATCAATTATTGACCTAAATGGCTGGTTATTTCACTGAAATGAGAAAGTATCCTGTGCAAAACCATTGATCCAGTATCATCCTATAACCCCAGCTTCAGATATATCAAAAAGAGGCAAAATTGACATCTCTAAAGGAGATGCCACTGAGTGAATATACACAAGTAACAGAAATGAATTAAATAGAGTAAATAACTCAGAGTCAATGCAAGCCTTACACATTGGCTCCATGAAAAGCTCTCCTATAACAACTTCTTCCTCTCTCTTTCTCTCTCTCTCTCTCTCTCCCTGCCCTCAAAACCCTTACCTGCCACTCCATGCACACCAGCTGCAATGGCTGAAATATCACCTCTAGAGATGCATTCATTCTGGTCGCCTAAGTCTCTTGTTTTTAATAGAAAGTTCAAGTTCTTCTGGAGGGAGATCACACATTCACCAGCTAATAAACATTTGTGCTTTACTGTGAGTTCTTTATGGACTTGACCCAGGGACATCTAGCTAATTGCTGTGATCTTAAGGAAGAGAAACAGAGGGGAAGTTGTGATTAAAGAGAAGGGGAAAACAATGGGCCCCCTTGAAGATGGGCATCTCGGGAGGGCGCTGGGTGACAGAGGGTGGACAGCTGCAGAAAAGGCACAGAAGAAGGAGCACGAAGGACCTGTGCATCCTTCTCAATTTCACCTCCAGTTTGTCCCACTGCTCCGTGGGGAGGAAGCCCCACCAGCCAAATCTTTAGTATGTCCTCATCGGGGTGGTGGTGCTCAGAGGCGTAATGTCCACAGAAAGAGGAGTTTAAGGGGCTTGTGTGGCAAGCATATTGTTTTACTTTAATTATATAAATATAGATAATGACTTGAAGATTCCTGGAGGCCAAAGTGCCTCCAATCTTCCCCTTCGTCACCCTCACTGACTACAGGGCATAATAGCTAAGGGACTTTGTGTATAGTAAATAGCAGAAAGGGGGAGCATGGTAGCTGCGGGGTCATTGTCCTCTAATTCCATGGCCACTTGCCCATAAGGCTTTGGACATGGAGGACGCAGTTGCCTCCTGGAAAGCAGGCTGTGCCCAGCAAAGGGCATTGGGGTCAGATCGCCTGCTAATGGGTTTCTCTCCTGCCCTTTACCATTCCACCTTCCAGTCCAGATTAAAAGCTTGGGGGCCCCATGGAGTGTAACATTCTGGTGACGCCCCACATTCGAAGCCGCTTCTTCCATGGCGTTGATGACTCCGGTCTGGACCTTTGGAAGGAACTGAAAAATATGTCATTTGTCAAGCACACAGTCAGGCATGAATCCAACTCTGGGTTTGTTTCCCCCTTGTTTAAGGAAGGTGTATAATTTTATAAAAGAATTTATAAATTCACCTTCTCTTGACCACAATGACATTGACTTTTTCACAGACCCCCCCCCCACCACCCTCTAATACAACTGTTGCTGTTGCAGAGCAGAGAGCCTTTCAAGGACCAGTAGTAATTCAGCTATTTTTGAATACATATGCTCCTCAACTTACAATGGGTTTACATCCTGGTAAACTCATTGTAAGTTGAAAATATCCTAAGTGGAAAAATGCATGTACTATTCCTAACCTACCAAACATCATAGCTTAGTCTACCTTAAGCTCAGAATGTTTACATTAGCCTACAGTTGAGCAAAACCATCTCACTGCCACTGCCCAATATCACAAGTGAGCATTGTACCGTGTGCCTAGCCCTAGACAAGATCAAAATTCAAAGCATAGTTTCTACTGAATGAGTATCGCTTTCATACCATTGCAAAGTTGAAATACTGTAAGTCAAACCATCATATGGTCAGGGACAAAAATTAGACAGAAACTGTCCTGAAATTTCCCTTCGTAATCACTGCTAATAGTAATGCTTCCTTTTTTCTCTTAGTATATGAAAATGCAACACCTGTTTAAAATACTTTAAAACTTATTTTCAAATATCCTACAGCAACTCAGAAGTATACCTTCACTTTAAGATTTACTATAAAGGGCAAGTTTGATCATTCTTATGCATTCATTGATGGTCTCTTAATAACTGCTGCTTCAACAACACTTCTTCAGCCTCATTTGTGGTATATAAAAATAATCAAATGGCATTTTTATAATCAGGCTGTGAGTGATTTCCTACCAAACAGGCTAAATTAAAGCGGGAAAGGCAAAAGCAGCCCCTTTGCAGACAGGCACACTGCCAGAAACCACCTTCTTCTTTTCCACATGGCCCCATGCTCCCTGGTAGCTGGTACAGACCCATCACAGCCTGGCGCAAGGAGGTGCCCTGGTCAGAGGGTGTGAGGAAGAAGTTCCAGCCCCTCAGAAACTTAGGGCTCCATTGCTAACCCTCAAATGCCAGTTTTAGACCTGGACTACCTGTTGCCATGGCTTTGGTCTAGGCACCTCATTAAACTGACTCCAGCTCTGCTTTGACCTCAGACCTTGGTCTTGACCCCTGCCATAACTGCCCCCAAACTCCTCACTGAATTCAGCAGCTTTTCAGCCTCTCTCCCCTGGACCCTTCCTCCCTCAGCTTGGTCCCCTCAGAAGCAGCCAACCACAGCACACAGAGCCCCCACATGAAATACGCTCAAGTCCATTAAGAATCACCTAAAATGTCAACACAATTTGAAAGCAGGCTATTAGCAGTGCATATGTGAAGCTGACAGTACTTGTGATAAGCAGAAAAAACAACAATGAATACTAATGTCTTATATTTGTATAGCACCTTAGACTTTTCAAAGTGCTGTCACAACACCCTGTTGAGATAGGCAACAACGGGTATTATTTCCCCATTTTGCACATGAAAACACGTGCGTTTGGAAGGGTTAAATGGATGAGGCAAAAGAAAGAGTAAAATTCAATTCTAAGGCATACAAAGTAACTGTTCTAATGACCCATTGAAAGGTACTTGTATGGCTTTGGAAACTTGTTTTTAAAACGCTGTCAGTCTCTCCAAGGTGACCGTGTTCATCTGTATCAGCCGTAAGGACCACTCATCAGATATGCACGTTCCCAGGCCTTGCCCCAGCATACAGAAGCAGGAGTAGGGTTTGCATTTGAACCAGCACCTTAAGTGAGATAGCGTGCATGAAGAGCCAGTGCCCACCTGAACACAAGTCTCCTTACGGAGCAAGGTCAGCATGAACTCTCATTCTGAGGAGCCGCCAATAAATCAGGTATGGCCCTGAGGTCCAGCTTGTCCGCCTTAGAAGCCAAGTAATGGAGGAGCTTCACCCATCAACAAAACCCTTTAGGGGTTAAGGGCATGGACACTGGAAACAAACCGCGTAGGTTCAAACCCCAGTCCTGCCATTTACAAGTGACCATGGGTAAGGAGCTCAACCTCCCTGTGCCTCAGGCTTCTCATGTATAAAATGGAGATGATACATGTAACTGGGTTATTATACCTCATGGGATTGTGAGATTCAATGAGTTTATTGGAAGTAAAACATTCAGAACAGTGCCTAGCACAGAGTAATTGTTGAATGAGCATTGGATATTAATAAATGAAGGACTCCCTCATTGTACATCTTTGAAGTGACACACTTTGCTAATAGCCAACACGGGGACTCAGGCTGATGAGATTTCTGGCACCAGGCACAATATCCACAACTAAATACTTGTCAGGCTAAGTATTTGATACATATTCACTGATTATAAAACAGTACAAAGTACATTTTACCTGGATGGACAATGTAGACATGAACGAGATGGAATCGAGCATCTGTCCTTTGGTCCTACAGACCAACCCTATTCCCAAGGCCTTTGAAGTGTGTCCTGAGAAGAGGCAAATGATATTTTCTGAGTTTTTTGTTTCATTTTGCTTTAATAAGTCTTCATGTAGATTCAGCTGAGATCAGCATCATTAGCCTTTCTGGAAGCAAAATAGGGGGCTCCCCCTGCTGAGTTGTGATTGTCCTGTGCAAATATGCACTCCAGCAACCCCATCCACCCCTGCCCTCTGCTTTCCTTCTTCCTACCCCTCCTCTGAGAGCAGGCCAGCAATCACAATCTACTTCTGCTGTTTATATCTTCTTAATTCAACGCCATCCCTGAGATATTACAGAGAGCCACACAATAAACAAGGTTCTCTAGAGTTATTAATACTTTCTAATGAATAATTGAATTGCGGATACACTATTGGACTACAAAGAGAAGTTGATAAATTTTGAGTGCTTCTCGACTTTAACGCACCCATATGAGTGTACCCAACAGTATTTTAGCATTATACTATCTGAAAGAGCATAAAGAGAAGCTGTCACTCTGCACATGGTAAAAATGGCAGCCATTTGGAGCCACCCATGAAGATATTAAGGCTGAGCTCTTGGAGAGCCGTAGATATTTTCAGCATGGGCAGGAAAGAGCAAGTTTCCCTAAAAGAAAACACATTGACAACAAGGGAACAGGTTGCTTCTATTGTCAATGCCCTAACTACTTTCTTAAATTAGCTTTTTATGGGAACCCTTTCTGCATGCTTGATGACGCTCAGACCACCCAAGTTAATTTGATACAAATGTAATTTAAGAGATTCCATGTGTTTCTTAAAGAAGATTTGAGTATATGGGGTATGAGGGTTGGGAATTTTTTTTTTCTTTTTCTTTTTCTTTTCTTTGGTTTTTTGTTTTTTGGTTTTTGGTTTTGTTTTTTACTTGGTACAACTTCTTTACCATATACATGCCTTTTAAATGAGCGTTTTCTGCTTATTACTTATAATCCAAGATAACACTCAAAATAAGCAGATTATCTATTAACAATAAATACAAATAAAGAAGTTGGTTCTTCCATTGAAGCATGCAGATGCCATAGAAGTAACTGATGAGAGATGTTGAGTCGGTGATGTACTTAACTTTATATCTTGGCCCAGGAAAATAAAAATGAATTATTTTATAGAAGACTGAAAGCAGAGAAGGAATTTGAGTTGTTCAATTATGACTTCCTTCTTTTTAAGGATAAGGCAAGTAAAATAAGACCACCAGTGCTGTATCCATGACTCTTTGACACTTTTCTGGTATTCCACAGAACAGTTAAAAGTAATCAGAAACGATATAAGAGAAGAATTTGTGGGATGGTTTTGTTTAATTTATTTTTATCCATCATATTTAATTGGCAGTTTCTTATTTTCTTACATGTAATGTCAAACTCATAGCATAAAAATTCACAGGGCTAAAATTAGTCTAGCTTTGGGTAAACATGCCACACATTGGGATTTGGTTCTATGCTTTAAAGTATCCATAGAGAAAGTGGAGAATGCAGGCTTTGGAGTCAGACATTTCTAGGTTCAAATCCTCGTCCTGCCATTGGTTCTTTTTGAACTTTGGGTTAACTTCTCTGTGGGTTAGTTTCTCCAGCTGAAAAAATTGAAATAAAGTTATTATAAAAATTAAAAAATTAAATAAGATAACCTTTGTAAAGTACTGAATACATGGTGAAAAAAAAATGGCAGTGATTCTGGTAGGTGTTTTCTGCTTAGAAGTCTTGGGTGTTTTGAGGGTTCCCAAGTGTGCCCAGCTCAGCCCCCACGACCACTGATTACCCAGGTTGCAGATTTGTTCTCAGTGTTTGGCTGAGAGTAGAAGTAAGCCAATCTCTCCACCAAGACAGATTACTTTATAGTACTTTCACAAGGATGAGACTGGAAGAAATGATGATCCAAAGAAATGGTCAAGGGGGAAAGGACAAATCAAGAGTTTCATAGATCTATTACCATAAAGAAAAAAAATAAAGATTTATAAAATGTTCATATGCTTTACTCAAAGAAAAAAATTGATACATGGTCCTAACTTAAGGATAGAAGTCCAAGTATCAAACATGGAACAGTCAGAAAAGGTGAGTTATAAAGCTGTCAAGAAAAGACATCCCTTAGGGATGCTTCACTAAAGTTTCTTTAGACAGGTTAAGGGAAAGCACCATTGAGGACTTGAAGAGGAGACGTCTTAGGGCAACTCATCAGACAAAAGTTCAAGTGGTGGCCATGGGCTTAGTACCGAAGCAAAATATGCTTCAGGAAAGGACTCTCTCTAATTCTTTACATAGATTGCATCATTTGAATGAGTCTTGAAAAACAATACCACAAAAATTGTGAAAAAGAATACCTAACACAAAAAACCAAAAAGTTTGTTTAGGAAAAGTGTCCATATCAATCTGAAGCACAAGGTGAAATCATACCTAGAGCCAAGTCTGGAATATACTAAACTTTGACCTTTCTTGACTGAATTTCCACTCAAATAAAACCTGTTGAAATTTATAATTATAGTAGTACATATGCAAAAGTCAATTCATTTCATGTCTTATGTTTAAGACTTTAATCTATTTTGAATTCATTTGTGTGTATATATTATTCAACCTTAAAAAGAAGGAAATCCTACCATTTGCAACAACATGTATGAACCTGGAGGCCATTATGCTAAGTGAAATAAGCCAGACAGAGAAAGACAAAAACTGTATGTGATAACTTACACATGGAATCTTAAAAAAAGAGGGAAACTTACAGAAGACAGAGTAAAGTTGCCAGGGGCTAGTGGGTGGGGAAAATGATATGTTAAAGGGTATAACTTTCAGTAAATAAAGTTCAGTAAATAAATGAACAAAGTTCAGAAGATCTAACATAGAGCATGGTGACTATAGTTAATAATACTGTACTGTATACTTGAAATTTGCTAAGAGTAGATCATAAGCATTCAGTCAATGACCAAAACATCATTATGCAGTGTGTGACTGTATCACAATTTTATTTGTTAGGTGTAATTAACACCTCAATAAAACTGGAAAAGCATTGTTAACCAAAAAACAATTGAAGACACGTAAAAAAAAAGGGGGGGTGATGAAATAAAATAATGAAGTACCTACTATATTACCTTGCACATAATTCTACCCAATAAATGAGAACATTATTATTATTAAATAAATATCTCAGCAGTCCAAAAATAATCTTCACTGACATAATTTTATTCCATCTCTATGACTCTGATCCCCATACAGCTGTTTAGCTCCATTCAATCGTTAGCACAAAGGGTCATAAGCAAGTTAACAGTTGTATTAATATCTCTGATTTTTGAAGCTCTTAATTCAAGTTCTTTTGCTTCTTTTCATAGATGCTGTTTTTCAGTACTTTGATTTCCTTTCTGGATTTTGTCCTAAATTCTTTCTGTCCTCTCTCAGTGCCTTTTGCAGACCAATCATCACTCTAATCCTACCTTTTCCCTCATATCCTGGCCCTCTCTGTTACCTGAACTTCTGACCCCATCAACCACACCATTTCCAATTTGTTTACTCCCTTCTCCTATTCAGTTATTTATTCATGATCCACTCTTGTTTTAATTCAATGGTTCTCAAAACTGTTGATCTCAAGACCCCTTGACACTTTCTAAAAATTATTTAGTATGAGAATGAGCTTTATTTTGTGTGTGTGTGTGTGTGTGTGTGTGTGTGTGTGTGTGCATTACATCTATCAGTACTTATTGTATTAGAAGTTAAAACCAAGGAATTTAAAAATATTTCTTTATTAATGCATTTTAAAGTAACAATCATAATCCTTTTACATGTTGACATATCTTTATGAAAATTAACCATCCTTTTCAAAACACAAGTAGTGCAGAGGGTGATGTGTTACATTTTTGTACTTGGTTTAATGGGAGACATTTGGATTATACTACCTACTTCTACGCTCACTATGTTGAAATATGTTGTATTGGTTGAGGTAAATTAAGAATATTCAGCCTCACATAGATCTACAGCTGGAAAATAGAGAAGTATTTTCATAGCCTTTTCAGGTAATTTTATATTGTCTTCTTTGACACTACACAATGCTCAACAAGAGTAATTTCTTAAAGATCGGTTGCAAAATGGAATGTGAAACCATATTGGTCAAATGTTTGTAATCTGTTACATTAAAATCAATTGGTCTGTCTTACATATTAAATGGATCGAGGGCCCATGCATGAGTTTATATTACCAGTATTAATCATTTGGAAAATATTGGTTCCCCAAGTTATATAGATCTTCCAAATGTTGACACTTTTAATTATACAATATCAAAAAAACTGTATTTGTTAATATCAGCACCAATCTCATAACAAAAGCTTTAAGTATTGTGAAGCTGTCAAGTTCATGGCGGCAGATAGAAGTTTTCCCAAATTCTAATTTTCACTTGAAAGCTCAAATTTTTATCATAAAAAAATATATACTGTCAGTTGTTTCCCTTGAAGTGACAGGTTCGTTTTTTTCATTTTTGAGAAAGCGTCTGCCAAATACACAAATCTGAATAACTCTAGTTTTTCTGCCAGTCATTCTTTCAAGTAAAAAGTGTTCCTTGAAAAAATGGCTAGATCAGTTCATAGCTCAAACAATCTCATGAGTGAGTACTTTTCCCCGAGGGGACCATCGTCCTTTAGGAACCAGCAAAAGTGCTTTATTTGTTCTTCCCACTGAATCATCTGAAACGTTGAAAAGATATACTCGAGAGCTTCATTAAGAACATTCTTAAGTGAAACTGGCTTATATTCCCCAAGGAATGCGTGGCCGTAAACAATACAATGACTACCAGTAGCATTTGGCTCCACTCGTTTGATTTATGCTAAGGTGTCAGCAGTGTTTCCCCGTGCTTGAGAACATTCTTTTAAATGTCTCCGCACACTCTTTAAAACCACACTTTCCCTTCATGAGGAGAGCTTCAAGAATTGAGATTGAATAAATTTACTTCTCCCCCCTTAAACTTGTGCATACTGGTGCGTCCCCAAGTCTCTCCAGATCTTGTCTTGCCTTCATACTTTATATTTAAGTATTTATAAGAAGCATTTAAGGGATATAAACTCTTGCTGATTGCTTGATTGATTTTTTAAAAGCTTTAAAAAGCAACTGCACATTTACAGATTAAAATGCACCTGGCTTAAGAGTTCCAAGTGACTGACTCATTAAGGAGGAGGCTGGAAAACTGAAGGGTGTCCAAGAGAGGTCAGCAGGGCTAGTGGAATGGCTGGAACCACATCCTGTTAGTGCCTGCTGCAGAATGAAAGATGTTCAGGCAACAGCTCTCTTGAGAGGACAGATACGCTGCCCAAGAGTGGTGTTACGTGGAAAAGAGATTAGATGGCTCTCTAGTAGTTCTAGGAGACCAGAGAAGGCCTAATGAGGGAATGCTACAGAAAGATTAACTTCAATTCAGGACTTAAAAAAAAAAAAAGATTTTTCTAAGAATCTTCTGTGTCCACCAATAGAATGGGTTACATTGGAAACAGGAGTCAACACGTTCAACAGAGGCTGGAGGATGAAAAGATATAGAAAGGGGGTGACACCAGTACAGAAATGTGTACACAATGTCAAGATGGCCAGGAAACCAAAGATTAAGGTGTCTCAGACTGGTGACTACGTCCTTTCCAACTCTCAGAGTCTATAATTCCATCAATTTTAGGCACGAGAGGTCCTTAATGATCATTTTTATAATTTCTTGTTCCATTTTTTGTGAGAGTAAAAAGAAATGTGTGATGAGTTAAAACTGGAGTGATTCATTCTTCTGCACGTCAAGGTCAAGGAAGGTATTGCTGCCTATTAGTGTAGGGAAGGAGGTTATTTTCATAGACATCAGAGAAGCTTCCAAAGTCCTCACAGCATGGTGGAAACATTGTGGTGGGGAGGGGGGGGAGGTGGCAATCAGTGATAGAGTCAGGACTTGTAATATATTGACTGGAATGTCCTGAACCCTACCTATAAAATATAACCGTTTTCATGCCCCTCACAAAAATGTGCTTACACAGTAAGTGACATGTTAAGAAATAATTGTTGGTTTGTTTTTCCCCCCATGATAAAACTCTACCATACCAATGCCGGGATTTATTAAAATTTGTTTGAATGCTTGCCTCAGGAAAGCATTTGCTGAGAGAACTGAAAAAAGGAAATGCAGCTGATACTGTGTGATGAGAGTGGCACATTGAACGCAGCGCCTCATTAAACGTTCTTTGAGAAATTTACCCAGATTATCTTGGTTATGACTTGTGTGACAAGGACCAAGAAGTGGCTTGAAGGCCCTGCAGGCCAGGGCGACAGTGACTGGTCACTGAGTTGTGAGAAAATGTATGGGGGAAGGGGAGATGGTGGGGAGAGGAGAGGGGTGCTTTGCGATGATGTTGATCTGGTTTTATTTCATATCTTCATTAATGATCCAGAAGAGGGGTAAATAGCCTGTTAATTAAATGTGCAAATGAGACTAAATTGGGAGATGCTGTAAACATGCTCAAGGACAGAGAAGTAACATGAAGGCACCTTGAGAGGCTGGGAAGAGGGGCCTAAACAGAACAAGCCAAAAGCATGTGTGTGTTCTAGAAGGACCCAGTGAGCCAGCAGCAGTAAGGGCCCTATGCATGTGTGTGTGTGTTCTCTGGTTCCTGCACTTATTCTCTTAGTGTTTGGTGTAGCAGACACAGTTGAGGCCTGCAAGTACCACTTGGTGGTGTTCACTTTAACACATCTGATAGCCTGCTCCCTGATTCGGCCTCAGGGCTTTATTCTGGCCACAGCAGCAGAACAAGCCAGAAGTGTAGGGAAGTTAATATCCCTGAAATAGCTCTCACCGATGATGAATTGGGGGGGCAGGGTGCATAAATATCCCACCTCCTTGGACCCTCATTTTGGGTAGCTCTGGGTGTCTCCCAGAATTCCCAGCAAGACTGAGCTCCAGCTGCCTATAGGGGTAACTGGCTTGAAGTCACACCTTTTACTCACCTCCAACCACGTTGAGTGGGCACACCTCCTAAATAGATGACTTGCACTCAAATCATTGTCTGTTTCCTTCTGGGATAACCCAATCCAAGGCATTTATCAACTCTTTCCATGTGCTTAGCACATGGAGGTCTTCACCTTCAAGGAGCAGGTTAGATTGACTAGTTGATTAGTGAATGTCAAATAGAAGCTACTATCTGTAACATCCTCTTGTCTGCCATAGGACGTAAGGGAATGTAGGTTCTCAGTGCTTAGTTTGTTGAAGAAAGCACAGGACATTCCCTTCATCACCCACTTCACAAGGTTCTCCATAATATTTCTCAGTTTTTAATGCTCTTCTTCTCCATTTTCACAGTTGTAGTGAGGACTTGATACTTCTTAGTACCTCAGTCTTGGATTTGGGGCAGAGGGCTTCCAACCCCTGCATTTCAGTCTGCCTTCCACCCAGCAGTAAAGATCCTTTCTCCCTCAGCTACCACTGTGATCGTATTACGGCCCTTTGGGTGACCCTATAATGATGTCCAACTGCCTCAGAAATTTGGGCTGCTGTTTAAATGCCTTCCCATTTGACCTATTGATCTCCATTTTTCTGCCCTTACAGCCTAGACTTTTACATCTCCCTGCTTCTCCCTGAAACTGAACTATTTGCCCCTCTTCTGAATTTTTACTTATGGCATTTCTTTTCCTCAAAAGATCTTTTAAATGACTCTTCTTCAAGTCATTTCTTATTCCTTTGGGACCCAGCTGAAGAATCCTCTCTCATAAATTCTAAGTCAACTATTCCCAACTTTATTATTCCCAAGACCACCTAAAATGCCCCCAAACCCTAACAAGAATACATTTCATGTATTAATAGGTCTCTCTTATGAGGATTTTATAAAAATGTAATTGCACAATGTACTCCAATGTCTGACAAGTTCATGACCTCATTCTAGAAAAAGCGCTACATACCTCATTGCTGAATATCACTATGCTCACCTTTGAAGTACTCCCCTCGGGAAGCTATACACTGATGCCAGTGCCTAGTCCACCCTTCAAAGCAATTTTGGAACTCTTTTTCTGGAATGGCTGTCGTCATTATTACCTTTGATATCCTGAATGTCATCAAAATGTCTTCCTTTCAATATTTCTTTTATCTTCCAGAAAAGAAAGAAGTCATTGGGGCCCAGATCAGGTGAGTAGGGAGGGTGTTGCAATACAGTTGTTTGTTTACTGGCTAAAACCTCCCTCACAGACAGTGCCGTGTGAGCTAATGCATTGTCGTGATGCAAGAGCCATGAGTTGTTGGCAAACATATCAGGTCATCTTACTTTTTCATGCAGCCTTTTCAGCACTTCCAAATAGTAAACTTGGTTAACTGTTTGTCCAGTTGGTCCAAATTCATAATGAATAACCCCTCTGATATCAAAAAAAGTTAGCAATATTATTGCAACAAGTTTGCGAACATAATTGTTAAACCTCATATGTATGTAAAAATTCTTTGTAACTGATAAAGCACTACACTATCATATAAGTGACTACTTGTTTTCCTCCTGCTTCTTTGTTGTGTGGTAGAAATAATAATGACTGTGTTTTCTCCTTTTATTTTACCTGCTTGACATTTAACTTGGATACTTTGTGATGTCGGGAGCCAAATCTATTTCCTTTGTAATTTTCGCTACCTCTATTTACACACTCAGCCTCTCAAAATGAGAGCAAAAAGTTAATGATGATTGGCTGTCTTATTACATATACATGAACAACATCTTTAGGTGACTTACTTAATAAGAAGTACATTGCAGATTGTATTTTTCAATACAATAGATAGATAGAAGTCAGTCAACTTTCCAGCTTGACTCATGTTTCTGAAGATATAGTATAGGACAGGGATTCTCAAAGAGTGGTCTCTACACCAGCAGCATTGGCACCACCTGGGAACTTGTATGAAATGCAAATTCTTGAGCCCCACCCAAATCAACTTGATCACCAACTCCAGGAATAAGGCCCAGCAGTTTGTGTTTTAATGAGCCCTCCAGGATAGTCTGATACCTGCTAAAGTTTGGGAACCATGGTATACTAGGACTGAATCCAGACTCATATACCATGAGACCCTACTTAAGATCTCCTACCCTCAGTTTTCTCATCCATGAAAAAAGGGATAATAAGAATAAAATCTTCACCAGAAGAGTATGGTGAGGATTCAGCAAAATGATGTTTACAAGGCACCTAGTGCACCTTTTTGCATACTGTAGCTTCAATAATAAATATCAATCCTTTTCTTCCCTCCCTTTCTACTGACTTACAGATTACAGGCCAGTGAAGCCTTTGATTCTAGAAACATAGCTCTAACTTGAACTATGGTGGCTTGTGCTTTGTCCCATGGAATTTGCAAGAAGGAACTGCTGTAACGAGGATGTTCTCAAGTGACTCAGATCAGACTGGGAGAGACAAGGTTGCTATACTGGCATTTGTCAGGATAGCATTCCTGGAAAAAATCTTTGGCCATATTGAGTCTTTCTAGTTCAAGTTAGTGCTTAATTTTTCACTGGCTTATTTATCGTCATGAAAAGATATCTGAAGTACTAGAGCCTCCACACGCTCCATGAAACAGCACACCTGAAGAGATGGCCAAATCCCAAAGGTCATTGACCCTGTTTCTCCAGCCTTAGTTCAGTACCTCTTTTGACTTTCTCATCATTGTGTAACTTAACCACATGTCCTGGGCATCCTTAGCACTCACTAAAGGGCCAATTGGTTTGTTTCCTTGTATTTCTCATGCTCAAAAGAAAAGCATCATGTCCATGTCTCAATATCCCAATGTCCCAACCACAGAATGAGGCATTCTAACCTCACCATTTGTCATGAGGCACGCAACCAAACGTCACCTCAGTAAATATTAATGGAAATGAATTGACTAGAGAAACCAAAAACTCATGGGACATAGGGAATTACACTAGACTCTGTGAACAATGGGATGATAATGGTAATAAACGACATCTGAGGAGAGTTTTCAGAGAATTGAAAACATTTTACAATAAAGTGCCATGTCAGTGCTAAATTTATTAGTGGATAATTGAATGCAGCCTTAGCAAAACTCGGGCTGGACAGTAATGCCCCGACCCAGTGGGACACTATTCTTTCCATCATTACCAAATAAAGCTTCTCCCAATTATTCTCTGTCAACAGGAAAATACAGCAGCTTCGAATCTAAACACTGGTGATCCAAATTGAGGTTATCTCATAAACATTGCAACTAAAAATATATCTGTCTTTCTACAACAGAAAGAGATAATCCACATCCTAAGATTTATTTTTTTAGAATAACAATGGTTTCAGCAGGAGTACTATATCATACAGTGGAGCTCAAGCATTCTTTTCAAA
This sequence comes from Hipposideros armiger, assembly GCF_001890085.2. Lineage (NCBI taxonomy): Eukaryota > Metazoa > Chordata > Mammalia > Chiroptera > Hipposideridae > Hipposideros > Hipposideros armiger. The sequence goes on from NW_017731402.1 coordinate 2,013,989, forward strand.
TATATTCGAATCTTGATGCCAAGGGCATTGAATTCATTTCTGTGCTTGATCCTGAAGAATGCTTATGAGAAACACAAATAAGTGGTTTAAAAGGTCCATAAGAATGCAAAACATGTAATTTTATTATGGTATGAGACAAGGATGATAGAATATGAACATGATAATGAAAAAAAAGAGAAGAAGTTTCCATCATCCCTGGCTTAGAACACATTTAACATATGAAATCTGGATAAAAACAGAACCACTTATAGCAGTCTAGGGAATAAAAGAAATCACTGGTGCAAACATTTTGTTTTCATGTATCTAACTGGTTAAATTTGGCAATTCATATTTGAAAACTAACTTAGAAATAAACCTGGAGACTTCCAACTTAATACTGTAACCAGATAACAGCTCTGGATACATCATCGGCCTTCCCACAAAAATACCTATGGAGACACAGAAGATGAAACATCACAGCAGTGAGAAAACTGATTTGCAGTCAAACTTTTACCAGAATCTTAGAGGTTGTCACTTTGTGAGGGGTGAAAAGGATAACTATTGCCTTGTTGTGTACAACTGAAACTAATAATAATAATAATACCTGTTTTAAATGCTAAAAAAACCTTGAACACACACACACACACACACACACACACACACACACACACACACACACA
>NW_017731402.1:2015067-2052642 GCF_001890085.2 Hipposideros armiger
AGGGCAGTGGATGGGGGGAGGGGGGTTGTTACTTTGTGAGGGTGAAAAGGGTAACTATTGCATTGTTCTGTACACCTGAAACTAACAATAAAAAATAAATAAATAAATAAATAAATAAATAATAAATAAATAAAACAATACTCCATAAGAATAACAACAGTATTAGCTTCATTTTTGGAAAGTGAAGCTCAAAGATATAAAACAACTAACCAAAGTTCACAAAGCTGATCGGAAGTAGAACTGAGGTGTGAACTCAAATTATGAGACTCTCAAACAAGTAACTATTGAATTATACCACAGCCCTTATGAGATATTTTTCAAGAAATATAGAGAGGCTGAATGTAACATTCAGGATCATGGGAGATATTGTCCTTCTAGATGATGTGATACAAGAAGAAAGGGGGAGCAGAGACATGGAGAACTCTAGTAGAAATACCTGCTGGGAAGTTTTACTTTTGTGCAATAGTAGAGCTAGAAAACATAGAAAGAAATTTTCATCTCATTCCTGAAGAGTCACCCTGGAAATGAAATTGAGAAAGAGATATGACCAGCACCAGAGAGCAAGGCCAAGAGTAAACGAAACATCCTTTCTATTTGAGGACAAAACAGAAAGAAAAATATTAAAACATGAAGAACAAAGGGAAAATTGAATAAAAATAGGCAAAAATATCACTATAAAAATTGAAAGGATGAGCAGACTTCTGAAAAAAAATGGAATTGGGAAAATTGGTCCGGGGTTATTTTTTAAATAGAGAATGACTGGCCTGGCCTCCAGGAAACAAAGAGAGAACATTTGTAAAGATAAATGACCGAGGTGAAAAGTCAGCAAAATGAGATTAAAAGTGATACAGGTCATATAGAAAGGCTTCAGGAAAATTAGGAAAGCAATAACAGAATATAAAACTACATTGGAGGCAGTAAAGAACATAACTGACATTGAAGAAAATCAATCAGTAATATTGAGTGCAAACTTCAATAGTTCTCCTAGAATCCAGATGAAAATTTAAATGATGGGAGATCATATTTAAAAGCATATAATAGAGACCAAAGTTAAACGGAACATTTGGAATCAACACACTATCTAGAGTCATAGTTAAAGAAAATCTTCCTCCAGAGAGAAAAAGGTATATGAGTATGTTGATCAAACAGCTCGTCACGTTCCAAGAAAATCACTGGGGTGGGCAGGGGCTGTGGGAGCAGGGAGCCACATGGACTTATCCAAAACTGTATAACTACTAGGATAAAATTCTAAATATTACACAGTTATAGGCAGAAAATAAAATCAGTTCACACACAAAGAAATAAAAGTCTGACTGGCCTCATCCTTTTTAATACTAAATGCTAAAAAACAATGAAGCAAAGACTAACACATTTTGAAGACAAAGTTGTAAACCAAGGAAGGGTATTATACCCTGACATGGCACCTTTCTGAGTAATGGGGCAGAAACATAGTGTGTCTTGAATTGACAAGGGGTCTGGTGATATATCAGGCATTTGCCCTTCTTTTAAAATGAAAGTTAGGAACTCAACACAGGGCAAATCATATTATAACAGGACTGACGGCCTGTCTTGTGACATCTCACTCACCTCCGGGAACCACACCTGACTGAACTGATAGACCTGCAGGAGCTGTGGGAGGCTGTGGGGGGCAGTTTTTCTTTCACTCTGGATAAAACCTCTAAAAGAAAACCACTTTTACAATGAATTGTTACTCTTAATTACTCAGACTTAAGAAACCATTCTGGAAAAGAAAATTCAGAAATTCAAGTAAATATAAATACCACTATGCAAATAAATAAATACATAATACATACATACATACATACATACATACATACCCACCCACCTACTTCCATTTAAAAAAGATTGGGGGGGGAATTTTTGAAGTCATCTCTAATGGATAGAATTTTTTTTTACCACATTTCCTTTAAGGAGCTCATATCATTTAAGTTTTTTTTAAAAAGGAGTTATTTAAAAGAGAAAATAGCACATTCAGAATCCACCTCACTTCATGTAAAAGGGTCGATATCTTTGGCTTCCCTGTACCGGCGGTAAAGTGTTCCAAGCATCTATTTTAAAGAAGTAGGACACTACTTCTGGCTGATGTGTTCTCTGAACACTGACTGGTGCACAGAGGAGGTTGACAAGATGACCTCTAGACCCCTTATTCAAACATCCGACAGCCCTTCTGATCCAGGACCTTGACCAGAGCAGCTGGCCATCGCCATTGGTCAGGCCTGCTCCAGGAAGCAGGTCTTGTTGATGGTGGTGCATTTCAAAAGCTTGAGTCCCCTGATTTTTAAAATAACTTTTTTTAAAATTACAAATGCAGCCATGCTTATAACAGAAAAATCGGAAAAACTTTAAAATATAGGAGAAAATATAATAGAAAATCTCCCACACGCTCACGATTCGGAGTCCTGATTTTTTATTTCCCAGGTTGTTGGGGGCAAATCATTTAAAGGCAGAAGACCACATCCTGAGGGGCGGCCACAGTTTCCAGCCTCCAGGTCAGAAAGGAAACAAAGGGACTTAAGCAAGCTGATGCAGGAGGATTCGAGGGCTCCTCCTCTGAGTTGTCCACACACTCTAAGCTCAAATACAATCCATAAGAGAGCACCCATGGAAGCACTTTATAAACTCTCAAGGATTATACAAATGGAACTGGTAATTATTCTCAGCAGCAAATGGGTTGTTGGGATCTTGATATTGTTATGATCGCGCAAAGGGCAATTGGTTTCCAAGAAATGTTTTCTGAATTTCCTGCCTTTGGAGGTGTTGCTGCCGTTTCGGCTTTTCTTGGTGGAGGCAGGCTGCTCTCTGGCATTTCATCTCCCGAAGGATCTGGCAGGGCCCGTGGTTGATCCTGGCAGACACGCACCTCGTCTCAGGGAGACGCTGCTCCATTCTCAGCATTGCACATGTCCGTCTGGTGCTCAGATCTGTTTTGACCCCATGTAAGAGCACCACTTCAAATGCTTGATGTTAAAGCTCTCCACCATTCACAAGACTTGCCTCCCAGAAGAATGCAGCAAGAGCCCAGCGTTATTGCAAGCCTGCGCATCAGTGTATATATTTTATGCTTTCTTATCATTGTACGTCGTTTGCTTTGTCAGGTGTGAATGATGTTATGAGTACAGCCTCTTGAGAAAGGGCAAAGGAGGGAAAGTTGTAAGTTGTCAGGGTGTAAGGTGGCGGGTATATAGCGATTTCTGACAGCTTCCTCTCCTTAGGTTCCTGTCCCCTCTAATAAGGCTTTGGGCTCATATCCCTTATTCTGAAAACAGCCTCTTCTCTAGGCTTATGTAACCACTCCCTCTCCTGGTTTTCCAGCCACTTCCCTGGCCATTCATTCTTGTCCCCTTACTGGCTCCTCCTCCTCTGCTCAACTTTAAATGTTGGTGTGATCTCAGCTTCCAGCTTCCAGAGAGCCAGGCTCTCGTGTGGCAGTATGTATACCTCTGACAATAATATGTGGTCCTTAGCAGATGCTCACTAAGTATTGTGAGTGAGTGAATAAGCTGCTGACAGTCTCCATTTCCTTAACACAGCATTTCCACACACTTCCAACCAATTCATTCTCATGCACAGAGCTGCCACCATTGCCAGGACATGCCATTGACTAAGATTCATGGATCCACCTGTAAGTCCAGATCCAAGGACCCTATGACCTTCATTGGGCTGCCTAGATCCCCTGCCTCAAAATCAACTCTCAACAGAGCATCCATTTCCAGGCTCTTCCTGTTCTTTCAAACCCCTAGCAACCAAAAGAATTCTAGTATCTTCTCTGCAGTATTTTCCCAGCCCAAATCAGGGAAAGCTCACATCCATTCCAAATATTGTACTTTGACTTGGGAAATTCCCCCAATATTTCTCCTCTATCGGAAAACTCCAAAAAATGTTCTGCAGGATAGGGTCATGTAAAATTGCTAGTTTCAGAAGCCCATTATGAGTGCAAACTCAGTGGTTTCCTAAGCCTCAATTTCCCCTTCCTGGGAGCAGGTATAATAATACAGGATGTAATAGTCCATTGCATATGAGTATATGTACCACTACTTCTTTATACAATAGCCTATCGATGGGCACTTGGGTTGCTTCCATATCTTGGTTATTGTAAATAGCATTGCAGCAAACATAGGGGTGCATATATCTTTTCAAATTAGTGTTTTGGATTTCTTTGGATAAATACCCAGAAGTGGAAATGCTGGGTCATAAAAAGTAGTTCTATTTTTAATTTTTTGAGGAACCTTCAAACCATTTTCCATAGCGGCTGCACCAATTTGCAATCCCACCAACAGTGCACCAGGGTTCCCTTTTCTCCACGTCCTCTCCAACACTTGATGCTTGTTGATTTATTGATGATAGTCATTCTGACAGGAGTGAGGTGATATCTCATTGTGGTTTTAATTTCCCTTTCTCTGATGATTAGTGAAGCTGAACATCTTTTCATATGTTTATTGGCCATCTGCGTGTCTTCTTTGGAGAAATGTCTATTCGTGTCCTCTGTCCATTTTTTAATTAGATTTTGTTGTCTAGTGTTGAGTTGTATGAGTCCTTATCAATTTTGGATATTAATCCCTTATCAGATGTATCATTAGTGAATATCTCCTCCCATTCAGTAGGCTGTCTTTTTGTTTTGTTGGTGGTTTCCTTTGCTGTGCAAAAACTTTTTAGTTTGATACTTAGCCATGAAAAAGAATGAAATCTTACCATTTGCAACAACATGAATGGACATAGAGGGTATTATGCTAAGTGAAATAAGTCAGACTGAGAAAGACAAATGTCATACAATCTCACTTATATGTGGAATCTAAAAAATAAAATAAATGTACAAACAAAACCAAAACAGACTTATAGATACAAAGAATAAACTGATGGCTGCCAGAGGGGAGGGGTTGTTGGGAGCTGTGTGAAAAATTGAAAGGATTAAGAAATAAAAATTGATAGTTACAAAACCATCTTGGGGATGTAAAGTATAGCCTCAGAAATAGTCAATATTATTGTAATAACTATGTATAGTACCAGGTGGGTACCAGACTATAATCGGGGGGGGGGGGGAAATCACTGTATAAATTATGTAAATGTCTAACCACTATGCTATACACCTGAAACTAATATGAAATAATATTGAATGTCAACTGTAACTGAAAAAACTAAATAATTTAAAATTTAAAAAGTAATAATAATATAGAAAGAATTAGATAAAAATAGTGCCCCAGAAAGGATCTAGAACAATGTTTGGGACACAGGGAGCACTGAAGAGACACTGCTTGAATTCGAGTCTTTATGCCCCCCATTTGTAGAGTTCATTTATTCTCATCCCAGGGAACACGAAACAGAAAACCACACAAAACAAGGGTGGTGCATGAGTCGCCACTGGGAAAGGACAGTTTTAATTGGTGGAGGAGAAAGACCTTACTGAAGGCTATAGAACGACCATGCAGCCAAGTGCGGAAGGCACAGAGTGGGGAGGAGAGTAGAATGGAGACTGGGCATGACCCGTTAGCTCTCCACCACCCAGAGCAGCGCCGAGAGAAACCCCAGCAGCTCGTGCATCGGCAGTTTTCCGAGGACCAGACTTGGGGGAAGCACTTGCAGGGACCTGGGAATGCCTCTGTGCATCCTGTACCTTGGGTGTTTTGCTAACATCGCCCTAATCCTGGACCTTCATCGTGGGCACCAACCTCAGGAAACAACACTGAAAACCTACAGGGTCTCCCCCGATGTCCTTCATGCCCAGTATACTGGCCCCTACACCACCTGCATCTTGTGCTATGGACCAAGACGCCCATGGTTAGGAATTCAGTGGCAGCAGGCAAAGCACTGATGCCACCTTTATATCCAATTAATGCTGTTTTATCCCAATGAACGTGTTACCACCACTCTGCAGTAGGAGAATCTGTCTTGTATTTCAGATTTCTCAAGAGTGCAAAAAAGGGGAAAATAGCTAAGCCAGCAATAATCTACAGATCTAATTGCCTGGGAAATTCACAAAAGAACACACCTGGCTTGGGCGGTACACCTAAATGTACGTAATCACCCAGATCACAACATCTTTAAAATTAATGAATAGGGGTTATCAGCAAGAGAAAAAAACTACTAGAAGAGTGTGGCTCCTGGTAAAGAATGATGTTCTTAAGAACCAGAAACCACAAGTTCTTCTATGGGGATATAAAATAGAAAAAAAATTTTCATTTCCATCACATTTTCTTTGTTTTATGGGGTGTTTTTACATCTTTGATAGTGAGACTATCCTTAAAAGGACAAATTGTAATACATTTGAATATCAGATATGCTTACATTGGAAGCAATCTTAGTCATCATCAAGTCTAACGCTTTTATTTTATGGCTGAAGAAACTGAGGCACAGAAAGGATATGTTATGGTTCTAGCCCGAGGTCTAACAGGTGAGACAAGACAGGAACCCAGGAATCTTTCGCCTTCCCAGGGAACCATTCCTACATGGTTTACTTCAGTGTTTTCTGTAAGTCAGCACATTTTTTTTCTTATCATAAGTTTACTGTTAAAAATGGAAAAACAACCATAAACATAAAGAGAATTAAAGAGAAACAATGTTAAGCTCTCAGCAAGAAGTCTCTGAGGACACTTCTGTTTAGTGATATAAGCAAGTTAAATATCTTCTTTTTTAAAAAAAATATTTTATTGGGGAATTGGGGGAGGGAACAGCATTGGGGAATCAGGGAAGGGGAACAGACAAGTTGCTGTCCTTTTGTTCTTCAGTCTAGTTGTGGAGGACATCGCTTCACTGGCCCATGTTGGTATTATCATTGTGCTCTTCCCAGGTGAGGCAGATCGGTCACCAGCCATTGGATGGCCACGCATGGCAGCTCAGGCCAGCTGCCGGCCAGCCCCACTGCAGCCTACGCCATCACTGGGACTCATGGCAGCCCAGCTCCAGGTCAAGCCACTGTTCACAATCTTAGCTGTAGAGGGCACAGCATCAGTGGCCCATGTGGGAACCGAACCAGCAGCCTTGCTGCTCAGAGCTTGCACTCCCAAGCCAACTCTTAACCAAATGAGGCACTCAGCCAGCCCAGCAAGTTAAATGTCTTTGATAGCACAAGAAGTATTGACAGAGAATTAAAAAGACAATGGTTTTCTTAATATGTGACTCAATGCTATTTAAGTTGTATTTGTGTGTCAACTGCTGTGTGGTCTCATGCTGGAAAGCCCTGCACAACCCTCTGAACATGAGCCAAGAAGCTCACCTCCTCCAGGCAGCCCACCAGAATCCCAGAGAAGTAGCCTTGTCAGTAAATTAAGTATCACTTTCTCGATGACTACATGCTCTTCCCCATCACTTTATTTTGAAAATTGAGAACCATTCCTAGATTTTCAGTGAGAGCCATTGAGAATATGAGCAGGGAGTTAGGAACACTCGAGGAAAGGAAATTCAATAATCACTTACAAAATACAAACTGAGTCCCTAATTATAATCACTAAGATTCAGGCTCCCGTAAAGGAAACAAACCTGTAAGGATAAATACCCACCACTCTGTGCAGGTGGGACATATGCTTATCTTATCTAATCTCACAGGAATATTAGGAGGCTGGCATTACCCGCTCCATTTCACACATGCTCAAACCAAAGCTCAGAGAGGTTAAGTAACTTGCCTCAAGTCATACAGCTAATAGGAAGATTCAAATTCAGATCTTTTAGGCCAACTCTGGCTGCACATTATAATCCTCTGGGAGTTTCCTTAATGTATCAGAGCCTCACTCACATTGATTCCAACTAAAAGTCTGATGTGGAAGCTTGCCATTGTATTTTTTTAATTTATTTTTATTGAAGTGTGGTTGATATATTGTATGTTTCAGGTGTACAATATATTGATATAGTCATTCAATTAATTTTTAAGCTGCTGAGGTAGTTCTCAAGTGTAGCTCGCATTGAGAAACTCTTGCTTTATACTACAACCTTTGTTTGCTGTTATTCCCTTATCACTTTTCCAGTTATTTGTAAACTCTGGTTTCCTATATTTCCTTTATCACTTCCTAGTGAAATTTCAGCGAGCAGGATAGACCAGATCTCTAAGAAGCAGGTCACGGCACAGTGCCAGGGAGCCCCCAGACTGAGAGTAGGGAGCCCTGGGCCTCCCTGTCTCTGCTCTGATGTAGCCAGGATGGTGGCAGAGCACCCAAACTTGGCTCCCTCACCTACAACATGAAGGGCTTGAACATGGTGATCTGTAACCACCCTTCCAGCTCTGAGTTGCTGTGATCAGGTTGCAGATGCCTCCAGCCACCTACAAAGCCCTATGGATGTACAACCCTTTCGCCTTTCCACCCCTGAGGTCCATTTCTGTTTAATAAGCTTTGGCCTAAATGTGCCTGCCTGTCTCCACAATCCTCGTGGCCGGTGCCTAGGTCTGTAGATTATTTTTTTTACCACAGGAACATGTTTTTATTATTAATTTGCTTCTACTTTTTTGCCTAACTCCACCTCACTGCAGGCTCTGGGGACTCTTTTTTAATATACCCAAGTATCCTTCCGCGGATCTTAATTGAGCACAATCATTTACTAAAACTCCTCCAGAGGTGAGGCTGGAGCTCAGTGGGTGGGGGTGGGGAGAAGCCCACGCAGGAAAGAGGCAAGCCATCAAGTTTGTTACAGGAAAAATGTCATGATCAGATTCACTCCAAAATCAGACGGGGAAGGTAAAACTCAGTGTGTGCGTGTGCATGCAGACACATACACACACGTACCCACATTTCTAAACTTGAAAATACTTTCAACATCTCTGTTCTGGATCCATTTTCTCCTGTAAATTATTTATTTTCAGGCTACGGATCATTTCACTCCATGGATTTATTTTACTTATTTCTGTTTGTGTATTTATTAGTTTGTTTCTTAGACACACAAGCCTCAGGATACATCACCATGAAGACATTTTAAGTAACTCAGAACACGGGTTAATACTTGCCTCCATCCTATGTTGCACCTAAAGCTAAGTGTGTGGAGTACCCAGAGTTCCAAAGGTCTGATGAGCCAATGCCAATGGCTGGCCACGTCCCTTCGATGGGCTTCCATAGTAGAGGGTACTCCTTGTCTCAGCACAGCCGCCTTTCGTGGTCACTAGCCCCCAATTTTCCCTAATTGCAACAGGCCTTGGAAATTTTGTAACATTAAATCTGAGGCTGATTATTCCACAATGACACTCAGAATCTTGTAGGGCATGGCAGACCTCATGAAGCCTTTGAAGAGCTCCATGTCCCACAGGAAGAAAGAATAACTTCCAGGCTGTGCCAGGACAGAGTATGGGGAGCATCCGACAGCATTTCTAAAGGAAACAATTCTGTTGATTGGAACAGTATTTTGCAAATGATTCGTTTTCTTAGGTTGCCGTTTTTTGGGTTTTTTTTTTAATCTCCTAACATCAGTTTTACATTTATCCTTGCTATTTGTTGCTTTTTTTTTAAGTGGAACTAATAAGCAAGCCTTTCAGGGCAAGTTTATTGTTTTGGATACAATGTTCCTCATCCAACCCCACACAACTACCTTCCCACCAATAGGTGGGAAGAAAACTTCTCAGTCCTTTTATTATTCCTCCTTTGTCATAAATGCATTGGTGTGTTTTTGATTTCCAGAGAGAAAGGAGAGTGTGTTTATGGTTTTGCCTTTATTTTTAGACTGTGTTCTTCAATTCTTCTTCTAACAGTGTATATTGTTATAGCAATCTCAAGCTCTAATTTATTTATTGTTAAAATGCTAATTACGCACTTGCCTTGTTTTTATTGAAACTAAATAAGTTAACTAAGAGGGGTCCTGACTATCTTACTGACGGAAAATCAAGTTTGAATGTAAAACCAAGTCTTGACAGACTGGGACAGAATCCAGGATTTCTGAGCCAGGGATCTCTTTTGGATGAAGTAACTAGCCATTTTAACCAAGAGGCATCTAACTTATTCCAGTGGCTACTTTTAGGAATAATAATAATAAAAAGTATATGTGCCATTAGGGAGGGTACAAGCCCCTTAATTACCTTCCACCTTCATACGGAGAGCAGCAAACACTGCCATTAGTGAAAGCACAGGGAGTCCGCAGTCCTTTCAATGAGCATGATAGGAGAGGCCCCTGAAGACCCTCCAGAACCCATGCCATCACCTGTCCACTACAAGAAGCCCACCATTCAATCAGAATGTCAGAGCTGAATGGAACTTAGAGACCACTCCGCCCTGATCCCCATCTTATACTTGAAGGAAACTGAGGCCCAGAAATGGGAACTTACTAAGTCACAAACATTGAACAAGTTAATGCTAGAGCCATTAGTCCACAAACGTGGCCTCCTGCCTTTCAGAACAGCACTCCTTCCCAAAGAGAGCCCAAAGCCTCATCGGCATGTAGCAGCACAGGACCCTTCCCTCTGCACTGACAGGCTCTGAAATGGTAAAGGAGGGCCCTGCTTCTGAATCCTTTAACACGCATGCCCAGCTTTGAGCTAAGCGCTTTGCCCACGTTATCTCATTTAATTCTCATAACAACTCTGTGAGGCAGGTAATATCACAGATACTTCAACTGTGAAGCAGAGAGTTAAGGAGCTTGCCCAAGGCCATCCTGCTGATAAGCAGCAGATCCAGAATTCAGTCTTGGGTCCTCTGTCTCCATAGCACATGATCCAACCCACTACTTAGTCTGGCTCTTACACTGCTCCTCTTAACTATTACATGTCAGACACCAGCACGTCTCACAGGCTACACAGACACTGCCCATGACCTCCTTGCCCGATGACAGAACTCTGACGATGAGCTCAGGGAGCACACAGATGTCCCTAGATCTCATTGTTTTGCATCCACCATGGGTTGGTAACTCGCAAGATTATTCACACTCGGTAGTAAGTCGATAAGGATTCAAACATAACCCAAGTCTTAGCCCTTCAGGTTCTGCCTGAACCATATACACTATATACACCTCAGTCTCCAGGTTACCCACAGAAAGGGAATGGGCAATGCCTGAGAACCTCTACAGACAGCCCAAATCTACAATTCTTTTCTTCCACTTCCCTATGAGCATATTCTAGAATTAGTTTTGAATGCATTCAGAGTAGGCATAAATTAGCATTTGCTGTTTGATTCTCTTCTTTTGAAACATACTACAGTACTTTGTCAGGCAGAAGTATTTTCTGAGATGCTCTGGTTCCATGCCTGTCATCCCTGCATTGTCATTTATTCAATCAACAAACATTGGTACATGAGGAGCACCATGCTGAGAATTTAGGATTCATGCCTGGAAAAGTTGGGCCGTGAGTTTGGTTCTTTTTCATCAATAACACAAATGGGAAGGATCCCAGCATGAAGAAGGTATGGTACCCTCTTATTCTTACCCACGAGTTCCATGCCCAGCCCTGGGAAGGGGAGCCAGAATGGTTGATACTCCCATTCTCTCTACTCTTCTGCTGGGAGAAGAATCAGTGTGAGCAAAGCAGCCAGCTCAAATGCTGTAAAACAGCATCGCATTCCTTGAGCTCTTTACTCTCCTGTGGACTTGGAGTACAGAGAAAATAGGAAAAGATAGAATCACCTTTCTTGTTCTCTGGACCTTTTGCACTCAGCGGGTCCTTTAGAAGAAAACTAAATAACTAGGTGAGACAACTTGTTTTTTAAAACCCTTTAAAGAGAGACTCACTGACAAGGCTAAACTTCTTAAGGGCACACAGTGAGTTTCTTATTCATTTTTGCATCCCCAGCACCAAGGGTAATACCCATCACAAAACAGATACCTAAAAATATGTGTGTGTGGCAAATGAATAAACACTGTTTATTATTATTATTGAACTTTTAAGTTGCTATTATTATTTATCATACTCTTCGTTATCATCATTATTGTATACAGATAGATCTAACTTTGCACTTTTCATGTGGGATACTGTAGATAAAGTAATATGGTCTCTAACAAAATATGGTATTCTGGTCTAGGTTTCAAAGTCTGAGCTTCAAAAGCATCACAAAATGTAGAACTGTGTTTAAGTGAAATCTTATTTTAAACTTGCATTTTAAAAACCCTGGAATGAAAATCTAAGTTGGGGATCTCAACCTTGTTCCAGAGGACATTACTAGGTCCCTTTTTAATATACTCTAAAGTGAGAACATTGACTTGGAGATGCACCCACAGTGTTGGGTCCCTTAGAACCTCCACGAGAAATGAGTCCCTTAGACAAAAGCACCTGATTTTCTGATCAAGCATTGTATTTGTCAGAATAGATGATTGGGGTAGCACTGACAGAAATTTTATCACATTTAACATTTGTTCATTTCACACTTCAGGCTCTCTTTCGATTGCAGAATTTGTTTCATTGGCATTTGTCATATCTCGGCTATCTTCCTTCACCACTTTGTAGATGGTGGCTTTTTTAGGCGACTTTTTCTGAGCTGAGGATTTTTTTTTTCTGGGATGCCAATCCAATCTGGTATTTCAAAATGCCAACACCATTGGCCCTGCTGGAAACCGATTAAACAATTTCTATGCCTAACAGCTCTTTTCAAGTTGCTGAGTTTTTGATTTTCATTTCTTAAGGCTAAATTTTCACACACACAAAAATTGCCCACTCTTTGCATGCAAATGAAGCAGTTTAGAAATGGAAATTCGAGCACAGTGAGCCCTGCATTAATTTACAAATCCATGGCATATTTAAAATATTTTTTCAAATGGCTTCACACGTTTTGGGTGTGTGACACATCGCCATTTAACTTACTCAAAGTTATTTTGCTGATAAACTTTAGATAACTCTAAAGAAGGCATCTTCAGGAGAACTTTATTATCTATTCCGTTTTTTTTCCCCCCATTAAAATGGGATCAAATTGGGTGAACTAGAGCTCTCTGTAAAGGCAGGACTTTCCCACTCAGGTGGGCCTCTTAGAGCCTGAGTGAATGGAAGGAGAGAGTGAAATAAACGTCCTTGTGAGTAGAAGTCCATGAAAGTACAAATGTGTATGTCATCAATGGCTTAACATTTCAACTGCTGATTTCTGGTTCCTACAAGAAGAGAATTCAAATGCATCTTCACACCTCTGCAAAGAGGAAAATAGGTAATCACCCCTAGTCTTTGGCAAAGTGTATTCTAGCTTTCTGTTATATATTTGCCAAAGAATGTGCATTTGGTTCGAATATGGATATTAAAGGGAAAGACTTTTTAAAAATCATTTCATTTTCTTAGAATACTGACTGCCAGCATGACTTAGAACTGACATGCCTGAGATTTTTCAAATTTAAAGGAAGTCTTCTATTTGTCTGTCAGCCTAATCCCAACTAATTCAGGTTCCAATCAGACTTGAAAAATTATAATGTGCCCTACCAGACAAGAACAATTATAAAACCATAGAAAATAAAAAAGTGGAAGTGATGCGGAGACAGACAAATAGGCTGTGGAACAGAATAGAGAGACCTAAGACCCACACATATAAGGAAGAAGTGACATCACAAATAAGTAGAAAAGGAAGAATTCTTCAATAATGGTGATGGGACAACAGGTTAGCAAAATGGGTGAAAAAAAAAGAAAATGAATCTACCCCTCACACCATTTGCTAAAATCAATTCCAGATAAATCAATGACAACGGAAGGGGAAATTTTACTATTTTTAGAAAAAAACAGAAAAACATTTTTGTGACCTCAGGATAGGGAATGATTATTAAACAAGTCACACAAAGAACAAACTATAAAGAAAAAATAGTGATTGATTCAACCACATTAATGTCCATTTTTCAGGAGACACCAAAAAGATGGTAAAAAGACAAGGTATTATACAAACTGGGAAAAGATGCCTGCAATACCTAGAGCTAACAAAGGATTAATATCCAGGAAAAAAAAGAACTTCTACATCAATAAGAAAAAGACGAACAACCCAAAAAGGGACCAACAATCCATGAGCAAGAGATGAAGAGGCATTTCATGTCTAAGGCAAGATAAATGCCCGTTACATATGGGGAATATTCATTAATAATCAAGAAAATGGGTGAGGAAACCACAGTGAGATACCGTTCACTCCCACCTGGCAGACAAACATTTAAAAGTCAGAGGATATCGGGTTTTACTAAGGTGTGGAATACAGATAAAAAATAATGGGAACCCCCACACACTGCTGGTGGGAGCAAGCCACCGCTTTGTTGCTCACACTTGAGAATACTGTTGTTCAGCATCACCCCATAAAATTCAACATGTGCACACCCCACAACCCAGAAGCCTCACTCGCAGGTGCACAGCCAAGAGAAACTCGTGCACATGTCTACCAGGTGACATGTATAAGAATATTCATAGCAGCATTGTTCTTCAAAGCAAAACAACCCAAACATCCATAAACAAGAGAATGTATGAATGAATTATAACATAGTCACACAATAATGCAATATGTCTACATAACACCAGGTTTCAATGGGGATTCCTATCAGTTGACGGGGTGAGGTGGAGGGGCGGGAAGCAAAGGTCCCAGAACACAGAGATCAAATGCCACACTCCCTGAAGGCTGGAAATGACTGCCTGACAAAACTCATGCCTGAGACCCACTCTTGTGGGCGGGAGAGCAGACGCTGGGGGAGGAAGAAATAGATGCTTCAGTTTGAACCAAAACACTCATAAATGTTTGCTTCACTTTTTGTGTGTTCATTTCAAAACACATACACAGAGAAATGCATTAAGCCTCAACTATGGAAGGACCCTCTTCCCCACCCTGACTTCAGGAAGCTTCAAGCAGAGCTCAAAGTGTTTGGCCAGAGAGATAACAGGTAGTCACACTGCTATGCCAACCCCAGCCACAGGACCTGCTAATAGGGCTCAGCACCACCACCAGGGGCCGCATGTACAGTCAGCGATGAGAATGAGAGCAAATTCACAACGGCCACTTCCAAGGTCCGGGGGCCAGAGTGTTTCTTTGCTGAAAGCAGAAAAAAAAAAGCATCTTACCTCATCCTTAACCTAAAGACTGATAGAATTAACAGCCACCACTTTATATTCATCTTACATCCAATTGGGCTATCCCCGCACCCCTATATCAGGACGGATAATGATCAAGCTTGAACAGAAAAGGCTCCACAGCTCCCCAGTTCCTCACACCATATTCATTCAACACATGTGTTCATTTCACGAATGCCAGCACCAGACCCGCTATCGGGTGGCTGGTGACAGGAATTGAGGCCGAAAGAGGCGCATCTGATTGAGTTCCAACTCAGAAAACAATGAGTCAGGGGATGTTTTGCCATCCATAGTGTTGAGAGGGTAGAAGAGGCTTTTTGTCAAAACCTCTGGTTAACAAAGAATATAGCGTGTTGCCCAAGGGAGGGTCTTGCACAAGTGGAATGAGGCATAGGAAGGAATCGACTTGAATGAAGAAGCAGTGATTCATAAACCACCAGGACTTGCAAAATCCTCATAGAGCAAAAAATAAATAAATAAACAAATAAATAAATAAACTTTGGGGGCGGGAGGGACAGGTCCTGCCTCCTACACTAGCTAACCCGACCCTGGCTTAATTGCTTTATTTTAGTAACTTGGTCACTGATGTATATAACACCAGATCGAAGATTGACCAGGTGATGTGAAGATATATTTTTATATAAAGTTTCTAAAAAGAGTTATTTATTTCTACAGATCCTTTAAGAACTATTTGATAGGTTTCAATTTAGGGACTGTAGGGTGTGTTTTGGGGGTTGAGAACCAGTTTTCTTCGGGATATCACGGTGAGACACGTTCAGTGTTCATCAGGAATTACCTAAACGTGTAGGAGTCGCTTCACCAGCTCTCCATCCGCTCATGGCAAGGCCTCCTTACACTAGGATGTGCTGGAAGTGGGCCATGATCATTTAGTTTGATGTGTTATAGGTAGAGCAGAGCCCAACACCAGGTACACATGGCACTTAATGAGTACAGACTGTTCGGAGTGCAAATGGATTTAATCTGGGCAGGAAGGAAGGGCAGACATCGATCAGCACGTGTTTGGCTTGTTTTGGGAAATTAACACATATCCAACCTCTCATGATCCGGATTGATGTGGCTCAACCTGCCACCCTCAAGGTCTAGGTGACTGATGTCCCACATTCCTGAGGGAGATCAAGATATAGATATAGCTTCCATTCTAGTAAAGGAAACTTAAATGGAGAAAGAATGAATGTAGGTGAAACACCAGCCTGGCAGCCTGAGAGCTCTTTGCCACCTGGCCATTGTGACATCTTCAGAGTTCCTGCCAATGGAATAAAGGGCTGGGAACAGATACTGGCTGGTAGTTTGCCTCCAGTGCCCTGATATGTGACAGTTTCCTGCATGGGACTTTTATTCTTATTTGGCATTTGAACTTTTAAATGACTCCGTGATTAATGCTTCAATGCTACACGTGATAATTGCCTTGGCAGAAAAGGATGTCTTTGTTCTTACCCACTAATCTTTTGTATGGAGTTTCCCCACTCCTGTTCCCTTATTTATGACTTGTTGACGTTCATCTATATTTAGCAAGTGTTTTGTTAATATCTAAGGAGTCATCAAAGGTGCAGCTGCTTCATCTTTACAGGAAACCCCCGCTTTAGGGGGCTAGCTCTATAAAGATCAGCTCTGGAACGTTCTCTGCATGAAGATGAGAAACACGTTTCTTGATTTTTAAATTAGCTGGCTAATGCTTCTATCCTTTCCCCCCTTTTGGAGCTCGGTGAACTCATATGTTATTCTTGGTGGCTTGTCAAACCAGCAAGGATGTTTTTCTGATCATCTTTATGTGGAATTATATTTGGCTGTTTTTTTTCTCCCTTTCCAGAGGTTTCTTTCTTCATTGTGTGGACACGTGGCCTTGTTTTTATGTTTTCGGTGTCCCAAGCTAGGAAGCTTGTAATAGTCTTTTCCTTTTCCTTCTTGAATCACTGGTTTGTGTCACAAATGCTTGGCTTACTTCCTCTGAGTCCTATTTTCATAGGGGGTCTTCCCAAACAACCCCCACTGCTCCCTCTATCATGGTGTGGATGCCACAGCACAAGCCATGACTCATCGTTCTTCAATGCCATCCCCATCAGGTTCATTAACAATGTAAAGTCACCTCACCAATAGACAAAGCCACTGTAGAGTTCTCATACACTCAGAGCTGCCTCTTGGTAAGAAAAGAGAATGCTAAAGACAACTCCCCACAAGGCTGATGGGTCTCTCCATCAACCCATTTTTATTCACCCTGAGAAGCAGAACATATTTATTCTCCATTGGTCTGGGCTTTCAAAAAAAATCAGGAGTATAAAACAGTGATCCTTTCCATACATATCTGAAGTAAAATAAGTAAGGAAGAGAATTTTGGAAGAGATTTCACAAGTTCTTTTGAAACTGATAGGCATCCACCAGAGGGTGAAAACTAAGTACAGGAAACAAACGGGTAGAGTAAGCGGGGCACTTAAAGTGGGATGTTCTGCTCTTACTATTGTCCCTTCCACCCGGCATCCCTATGCCCACGTGACAGAATCAGAGGCGGGAGGAGGAACCTGCCTTCCCAGGCAGCCGGCTGCTTGCAACGCCTTAACACACATTGTGGGGAGACAGGGGTGCAGGGGCTGAGAGCACAGGCTCTGGAGCCAGATGTAACTCCTGCCTCTACCACTTCCAAGTTATGCATCCTTAGCCAGTGCCTTTACTCTCTCAGTGCCTCAGTTTCCTTATCTGTAAAATGAGGATCATAATAGTACCTCCCTCATGGAGTCATGAGAAGCAAATGGGTTGATAATATACAGTGCCTGGCATATCATCACTACTATGCAGTCATTTCATAAGCTTTAAACAAAGTAAATATGTAAATCCTCTGCACCAGATATTTGTCACAAACAGCATTGGCTACTGGCTCCAAAGCCACTCCTCTTCTCCCTTCTTGTGGGCAAAGCTCACCTCCATATCATAGAGGCTGCAAATCTCATATGCTGGCTTTCCCAGCATTCCTTGCATGAACATGGAGCCCAATTCTGTCCAGTGGAATCTGAGAAAAATTTTGCTGGTGTCTTTTTTTGTTGTAATTTCTCTAGTTTTTTTATTCTGCTTTTATTTACTCAAGAGATTTTTTAAATATTATAGTTGACATACAATATTATATTAGTTTCATGTGTACAATAGTGGTTTAACATTTACACACCTTATGATGTGATTGATCACCAAGATAAGTCTAGTAACCATCTGTCATTGTACAAAGTTCCTATGACATTATTAACTATATTCCCAACACTGTACATCACATCCCTGTGACGTATTAATTTTATAATTGGAAGTTTGTACCTCTAATTCCCATACACCTTTTTCACCTCTACCCCCACCCCTCTGGCAACCATCAGTTTATTCTCTGTATGTATGAGAAGATGTGATTATACATAGGCAATGGGATATTACTCAGCAGTAAAAAAGAATGAAATCTTACCATTTGCAATAACATGGATGGAACTAGAGGG
Organism: Hipposideros armiger; assembly: GCF_001890085.2. Lineage (NCBI taxonomy): Eukaryota > Metazoa > Chordata > Mammalia > Chiroptera > Hipposideridae > Hipposideros > Hipposideros armiger. The sequence continues at coordinate 2,033,470 of NW_017731402.1, forward strand.
TATTATGCAAAGTGGAATAAGCCAAACAGAGAAAGACAGATACTATATGATTTCAACCAGTCAGATAGTCAATTATTTGTAGCCAAATGTATCCCAAATAACACAAGGTTATTTTAAATGAGGAAATAGAAGGTTAAAAGGTTAAATAAATTTGCTAGCCAGAGAGGTGGTAGAACTAGAATTCAAACCAAGTCTATCTAGACAGCTTGAGCTCGTCCAGCTGCACCAGGACCCACCAACACAGAGCTCACCAACTGGACGACGCTCCTTAGGATTCAGGGCACCAAGGGACCACCCTGTGCAGAGATGACTGGGCAGAGTAAAAAGTAGCAAATGCTTTAAAGCATATTATTCTTTTCATTGTTTGCAAATCACTTTCACTTCTAGAGATGCAGAAGGGACCTCATAGACCATCCAGTCCAGGTGACAAAACTGAGATGACCAAAGTCACACACCTGGTTAGTGACAAAGTCAGATGAGAATGGAGGTCATGACCCATCATTCTTTCTCTACACCATTATCTCATTTTATCAACCTTTGAAGAGCATCATGAAATGCAGAAATGTTGAGTAAACAATTGGACATTCAAGTTTGGGACTCAGAGAAGGGTCAGGGCTGGAGGTAAATATTAGGGAGTCATCACCACTTTAGAGCCTTAGGACTGATTGAGTTCTAGGAGAAGAGAAGAGGGCAGAGGACTTTGTGGAGTGCTTACTATATGCCAGGCATTGTGCTAATTACTTTATACACAATCCCTTAGTCCTTACGACAATCAGGAGCTACAATAGATACTATTATTCATCCCATTTTATAGATGGAGAAATTGAGGCATGGGAAGGTTGTGTATTGTATCCAAGGTCGCAAAAATAGTAAGTGGCAAAGCTGACATATCAGCTCAGTGCAGCTCCAAATTCCTTGCTCTCTGTATAATTTATACTCTCGAGTGCTCTGCTTCTGTGTCTTGGGCCTTGCTTGTAGAGATATTACTCTCACACAGAGTGTAATACTACTGTCATGAATATCATAGATGCCAACAATTCAGCTCTAAGATTCTGAGCCCCTCAGCCAGGTTGGCTGGCACAGCAACCAGCAGACCATAGCTGACATGCAGAGCTGGACTGCCCAGAGGCCACACTAACTCAGACAAAGAGCACGAGTAAATTAGGGGCAACCAGAAAAGGAGAAAAGCTCAACTTGGAAGAACTTACCCAGAACTTTGTAATCAAAATCTGAAAAGGCACACTTAATTTTAGCATGCAGGTAAGTTTTGTGCCTAATGGATGTACTGTCACCCCAGCTGCGACCTCAGACACCATGGAGCAGAGAAAAATCTTCCCTGAACTTCTGATGCACAAAAATCCGTGAGCATAAGTTTTGGGGTCATTTGCTACACAGGAATAAATTACCAGAACACTACCACTTCATAGGAATCAATTTTGACAGATTGGGCCAATGTATTAAGCAATTGCTTCAGAGCTTCAAGTTGACATCTCCCATCATCCCCCTGGAATGTGGAAGTGCAATTCAATTCTGATGCTAACCACCCAAGTTAGAGGCAGACTCCAAAGATTTAAGGGCACAGTCCCCAACAAGACTGCCCTCACTTCAGATGCCAGTTGCAAGTTTAAGGATACTGAGATCAACTGGCTACAAGCCCAAGGGGCCCCACAACCTCCCCGCCCCACCCCCACCCCCCGTCAGTTTCAATGATTTGCTAGAATGACTCACAGAACTCAGGAAAGCACTATAGTTGTGATTACAATTTTATTATAAAGGATTCAAATCCAGACTAGCCAAATGAGGAGACATAGGGTAAGGTCTCTGTGGGTCCTAGACACAGATTTTGTGCCCTTTCCCCAATTAGGACATATCACCATCCTGGCACATTGATGTATTCACCATCCAGAAGCTCTACAGAGCTTTGGTGTCCAGGTTTTATTGGGGTTTCATTGTGTAGACCCTATCGATGAAATCACTGGCCATGTGATTAAACTCTCCAAAGATTGGACTGTCTCAAAGCCCCAGCCAACCAACTCACGTGGTTGGTCTTTCCGGTGACCTGCCCCCATTTGAATCATCATCAACAGGGTGAATTCAGGTGTGATCCAAGGAGCTCTTGAATAACAAAGGCAATCCAATTATTTGGGAAATTCCAAGGATTTGGAGTCATTCTCCCAGGAGTCAGGGACTAAGGCCAGCCAAATTCTTTATTATACACCCCCACCCTCTCCCCCTGACCCCGTATTCTGCTTCATGATTTGGGGGCTGGGTCTCTGCAAACTACATTTCTCCTTTGCCAGCTGGCTCCCTGCCAGGCTTTGCTAAAGGGATGCTAGAAGGCTGGCAGAAGGAGGGTAGAGGGCTTTCCTCTTTTGTGTTTGCCTACTGTTTTCTTCCTGTTTCTTTCCAGTTTTTATGAGCATGACCCCAGCCACACTTTCTACCTCAGTCGTGGCAGTTTATTCCAGTATCTGCAGTTGAGTTCAGTGTTCAGTTGTTCAGCACTCTCAGAAACGTCCTTATCGTGGCTTCTCACAGACATCAGACCATGTCAGCCATCAGCAGCTCCCCCCTGCCCTAGAGGTCTGCGTCTCAGCTTCATGGGTCCCTCTTCCCCTCTCAGAGGTGCCAGCACCAGCTGGGCAGCCTCCCTTCCACAGAGGTCTGTGTTCCAGCCCCACAGGATGTCCTCTCCAAGTTCAAATACACTAGAACCAGCCAGCTGGCACACTCTCCTCAAAAGTCTCAATTTAAAAACATCAACAACAACAACAACAAAGTCTTAATTTCAGCTCCACTCCTTCCATCTCCAAGCTTCTTACACTGTTTCCCAAGCCCTAGAAACGATACTTTAGTTCCCTTTCTGCCTTTTCATTTCTCCAATATCTAGTTAACAATTCTTCATATTTCATTCCTTCTGTTAAAAATAACTAGTGTGGTTTTATCTACCGACTGACGCACAGATTGTCAAAGACGATTCCTCTCCAGGGTCAGATAACTGTTCTGTCACCTCGGGAGCTTACCCTTGGCCTCCTTGGACTTCCCACATCATCATAACAGTAGCTCAAGACCTGCACTCCAATAGAACTTCCTGTGATGGTGGAAGCCCATCATCACTCTCCAGTATGGTAGCCGGCAGCCACAAGTGGCTGATGAGCACTTAAGTTTAGCTAATGCAACTGAGGAACTGAATTTCTAGTTTTAATTTTTGTTAAATTTACTTTAAATAGCCACCCTTGGCTAATGACTACTGTATTAGACCACACAGCTACATCTCCTTATTACCATCTCTCTCACCTACTAGTAATTACTCTTCTGTTTTTCTACAGCACCTTGTCTTATGAAATACTTTTCACATTGTATTTTAATTATTTATGTGGTAGTCTCTCTTACCACCTGTGAACTCCTTGAGGGACTATTCGATAGTTGTGGCATCTGGATACAGAGCAGAAGGTGCTCAAAAATGATTCGTGAATTGAGTATCGTGTCCAGTCAGGGTACAGCAGTGGACAGACCGAGGCTCTGAGTCAGGGAGACAGGAGGTAGCTTTGGAGTGTAGAGTGAAACTTCCAGGGCAGGGTACTTACTGCTTTAGGTTTCTACTTTTCTCACCTGTGAAATCATTTCTATAGGATAAGTTGAGCTTCTTAGGAATTACAAAGCTGGTCTGGAAGCTGAACGGTCACCTTGACATTCACCTTAACATTCTATCTCTCAAAACTGGGTTTACTACCTTATCTTCTCACCCCTGTTCCAGATCAACTCAATCTTCAGGATAAGAAAACAAAAATATCTGTCTTTTAGGCATAAAATACACAGGGAAAGTTCAGAAAAACTGGTCTCTGAACTTGACATGAAAAACTCCATTTCCTTCTATCATCCATTTATCCAATTGGTCATTCAACAAATACTAATAATTATTCCACGAAAACCAAGGGCCAGGTATTATAACCCCCAAAATACTTTTTTTGAGATTATGTAAATTAAATCTCTCTGCCAGTCTCCCTCATGGCAATTGGTACTTCTCTTTGTAGCATATACTATAATTTAATATTCTACAAATTATATAATTATATGTTGCATATTCACGCAACCAGACGGTAAGCTAAATGAGGGTGGAAACCATGCCTGTCTTTTCACATCCGCATTTCCAGCAGAACAGCAATATACGGAGCTTCAATGTAGTGTGTCATCACTAAGTCATTTTTGAATAAATAAATAAACAGAAAATGAATGTCAGGTATAGTATTTGGAAAATTACTTACCAATGCCATAACCTAACAAGAATTGGACAATTCCATTTAACAAGTTTTCTTCAGAAAATTGTCAATCAAGAATTAGAAAGTCTACGGCTCCAAAATGAGTGTGACAGGATAAAACATGAAGACAATACCTGAGTTTTCTTTTTCCCATAATTCTCTCATTCCCCCCACCACCCTCCCTTCATTAACCAGTGGCATCTGAAGTCTCCAGTGCAAATAGAAGAGGACTAATTATGAAGCTAAGGAAGTTTAAGCTTTAGGGCTGTCATCTGCATCCTGTACAAAGCCCCAGAAAGGGTCCTGGCAATGTCATCACATGGTTCCATATTTTTGTAAAATTCCTAATAGTGAGAAAGTTTAACACCAATTAGTTTATTAACCATTGTCTCTTTCCATTCCAGCTTCCACTCTGACTCACTTTCCCCTATGTCAGAGAGTGTTGGAGTAGCCACAGGCATATTTGGGGTGCAGCTAGCAGGAAATTGAGTTAAGAATACACCTATATTTGAGTTTAGTCAGATATATTTACATGGCTCCCCGTCACTTCTGTGTATAATTGTTTTTGCTAGCCATCCAAGTATACGTATGGGTGCCAAAAATCCTCCTAGCATCTACTGTGCCAAGACCCAGAGTCATGGCCCAAAGTTGCAGAGCCAGAAGTTCCAATATGATACGAACATATCCTACAGCACCAAGAACCAGAACAACATGGAGAGTGGAGGAAAGGGGTTTTAAACGTATGCAGCCAGATGCTAGCCTATGGAAAAGTTCTTCTAGTTATGAGAAGCGTGAAATTGTAAGTGAAGCATTTAGCTTCCATTGATGCCTCATCAAAATGTAAGTTCTTCCCAGCCAGAAAATATACTCAGTAATATACTTGACCCAACAAAATCATAATTTTACATCCTGTTTCTTGAAGGTAGCTCCCAAAATTAAATTCTCTCTCTCTCTCTCTCTCTCTCTCTCTCTCTCTCTCTCTCTCTCTCTCTCTCTCCCCAAAAGCTAGATTCTCCCATGCTGCACCCAAGAGGGTCATGGAAGTGATGAGAGAATGTTGGTGGACTTGTGAAGACATAACATGCAGAGAATAAGGACACAGAGGGACCTGCATGGAGAGAGAGGAGAGGGACATTTAAGCCATTTCAGCAGAGAATGCAGAAAAGAGGGACACTGATGTTCCAAGGCCAGGGGGACCAACTGCCAGCAATGATAATGGTTGAGAAGCCCCCCTACGCTTTTGTGTTTCTGGAAATAGCTAATTGCAATGAACCCCCCTTTTCTTCCATATTTAAGAACACCTCTCTCCTTCCTCTTGACTCCCGTAAGGCTCATGGATGGCCTCCTTGTTTACTTTCTTCTGTAAACCCCACAGCCCATCCCTTTTTTCACCGGAGACATTCCTCATTGATGAACTTCTCTCTGTTGCAGTAACCTGAGTAAAACCATCTCCTCCTTTGTGTATCCTGTGCTTGACATTGGCATGTTCTCACTAAACAGTAACCCATGAGCTTGTTGGGTTGGGAATGATAATCACAAAACCAAGGTTTTATAACCACAGTGAAGTGGGGTATATGAAGGACCTGAATACAATCCCTTCGGTGGAAGTTAAAAGAATGAAACTGCAGGCGTCTAAGGGATCACAGTCGTGTTTTAGTACCTATAGACTGAGAACATAATGACCAAAAAATTGCCCTGAATTTAGCAGTGCCTTACAATACATTTTATTTTATTAATTCCTCAAGGGATCTACGTATACTTGAGAAGTTTAAACACATGTCCAGGTCAAAATAGCTATTTCTGTAGAAGATCCATACCGTCACCCCCTCGCAGCTTTTTTATTAAAAGTATCTCTATGATCATCATATGAGGCATATACGGGCCACACAAGTCAGGAACAATTGACTTAGATAGTTTCAGGTAAAAATGAAAACGTGAGAAAAGAAGAGCTCACTTGGCCTGGGTAGGCAGAGTCACAGCACCTGGGCTGTCCCCTTAGAGGGCTGCTGGGCAGGCAAGCCTCAAGAAGCAAAGACATTTCATAGCCTTTTCTCACTCTATCCCCTTCCCTGGAGCTGGGAAGATGCAGAACCAATGGCTTCCTCCAGGTTCTTCCTGTCTGGGCCCACAGAGAGGTGTCACCCTGAATCTTACTCATGCCTCTTCTCCCATCCACTCCCCAACATGCACACACACATGCGCACACGCCTCATCTCTGGTTCCACACTCAGGACACTGCACCCTGCTGACCTTAATGGTTTTACAAGGAGGAAAAGAAATGTCTCATTTTTAGATAAGATCACAGACCCCTCCTCTGGGGACCCACCTGGGAGAGAGGAAAGAGTGGGAGAGGAGAGCTAGGCCGGGAGGGAATCGAAGCTGCTCGCTCCCTGGCTCGAGCCTTCCTGGAGGCTAGCCCAAGCTTTGAAAATGCCAACAGAAAAGGAATATCTGCATTTCTGAGGATACAGCAACGTATTTGTGGATATTTCCAAATTGATTTTAAGGCATGCCTAGTGAGCCCTTTTACATGTGTTATGAGAGGAATAATGTATTGGTCATATTTGTATACAAGTAAATACATCTATTATCCTTAAAACCACACTGACAAGCCCACACATATTTTGCAGACTTCTGTAGAAATATAATTAATATTAAGCTAATAATATCCAACCAAAATATTAAAAACCAGGTTTCATGCTATTTGAAACACAGCAGGTCTGCGAGTAATGTTTTGTTATAACGTTGATGAGGGAAAAAAAACAAAACCCTATTCCCAGCGGGGGCCACTGTCTGTGTGGAGTCTGAACGCCCTCCCCGCATCTGCATGGGTTTTCTCCAGGTGCTCCAGTTTCCTCCCACATCCCAAAGCTGTGCACGTGAGGTGGATGGGTGTGTCTCAAATGTCCCGGTCTGAGTGAGTGTGGATGTGAGTGGCCTTGCGATGAAAGGGTGTCCTGTCTGAGAGTGTATCCTGCCGGCTCCCTGAACTACCTGGAGAGGCTCTGACCCTGAACTGGAACCAGCAAGTTGGAAAATCATTGTCTTACTTGTTTTTATGCATCTTTCTTAAATGTATGTATAGCTCACATTTATTTCAATGTTTAATAGTAGGAGTGTTTGGGGTCTTTACTTAGAAATTTGGTGATGTTTTTGTGACCAGAAATAGGCCATAGGAACTTAATTCTTATCTCTACCAATTAGCCTGTGGTATAATTGGTTTAATGATACATCGATTCATTTAAAGTTGCAGTTTTCAAGAACCTATCAATGGTGTGAAGTGAGATCTTACTGTACATGACCATTTCAAGTGCAAGGTTGGTGGCATAAGCTTCCCACAGTGGAATTATTCATTATCTTTTCATAGCGCACCGTTCCATCTTTAGCCACGATTTTATTTTTGATCCACAATTGCAAAAGGAAGTTAAGACATTGTCTCATTTTATTTTAACCACAAGACAAATATACCCAAATTATTCTTAACTCCAACATTCATTTCTAATGGAGGAGGTGGGGTTATTAAGAGTTTGGGCTTGGAAGCAATTCTGACAATTTCATATCTCAATGTCTGAGTTTCATTTCCTTCCCCAAGATCAAAGTGCACATTACTGTGTTCGGTATAAAAAGGACCAAACGCAGGGAGATGAAAATACCCTGTGTATGTATTAGTGATTTCTGTTAGACACAGAAGTGAATTGTGATTTTGTGGACGGGAAATTATCTCCCCTTCTGTTTAATATGTAGGCCATGTCTCCTCTGGCATCATAGCCCGTTATCTCTCTCTTCCTTCTTCACACTTTCCATAAGCCTTCTGGTTTCACAGCGGACACGTTGTAAATCTTCTCCTTCTAAGTGTCCCACATATGTTTCATTAAAAGTGTTTGTTTCTTTGATCAGCTTGACGTTTCTAATGTGAAAAAAAAATAATAGCTTTGTCGCCTGGCGCTCGCACATGTATAGTGAGGAGCAGCGGTGCTGACTGCGAGCACGAGGGGTCTTGGGTCTGCCATTCGGTCTCTGCCAGGTGTGAACCTGCTGCTCACAATAGCCAGGTTAGCACGGAAGCGGTGAGACAGGAAACGAAGTGCATTAGTCAGCTAAGGCTGCCAGCACCAAGTGCTACAGACTGGGTGGCTTAAAACAGCAGCAATCTATTGTCTCACGGTCATGGAGGCTAGAAGTCCATGATCGAGGTGTCTGCAGGGTTGGTTTCTTCTGAGGCCCCTCTTCTTGGCTAAGAGATGGGGCTCTCCTCCCTGTGTCCTCACGCGGTCTTTCTTCTGCACGAGTGCATGTCTGTGTCCTAACTTCCCCTATAAGGACACAGGTCCTATTGGATTAGGGCCCATTCTAATGACCTCATTTTGACTTGATCACCTCTATAAGAGCCTATGTCTAAATACAGTCACATGCTGATGTACTGAGGATGAGGACTTCAATATATGAATTTTGGGGAGGACGCAACTGAGCCCATAACATCTGGTATTTGTTATACTTTGGCAAAGTGCCTGAAAAAGAGGGAGGAAAAGGGTAGCCAGGGACAGGGCAGCCACCATGAATTCCTTAGCATGGTAACGTGGCCTTTTTTTCCTTTCAAGACTATTCTTTAGAGCAGTTTTCGGCTCACAGCAAAACTGAGGGAGTGGTATAAAGCTTTTCTGTATACCTCCTGCCCCCACACATACATAACCTCCCCCATTATCAACGTCTCCACCAGATGGTACATTTGTTACAACTGATGAACCTACATTGATACGTCATCATCACCCAATGTCCATAGTTTACATTAGGGTTAATCCTCGGCGTTGTACATTCTATAGGTTTGGACAAATGTATAAAGACATGTATCGCCCGCTATGGCATTACACAGAGTACTTTCACTGCCTAATAGAGTGGACTTTCCAGGTGCTACAGCCTCCATCTATTAAGGGGCTCACACTCCCAGAGGGCAGGGCAGCAACACATCAGCAGGCAAAGTAAACCATGACAGCAAGGGCAAGGCGAGCTCTGAGTCATGGATGGAGGTTTATTTGGGTCTTCTTGTCCTCTAAGTCAGCCCATTTCCCAGCAGGGGGGAAATGGTGCAGAGTATGATAAGGCCAATAATTGTCCCCTCCTCCTCCACCTCCTCCATGTCATCACTGCTAGTGGTGATCACAGAATAATGTCACAGGCGCCAACATGTACTTATAGCCCTTGCCCCCAGGGGTCCAAATGACTAAACTTCCATTACAGCTCCAGGAGCATAATTTTGAGCACACAAAAGGGCATGCCATTAAATCACTCTGTCCCTGAGTAATTGATTAGTCTGCCACCCCCCACCCCCACCCCCAATATGACTTTCTTTAGAGGGCGAGAACACATCAGGATTCCTGGGTTCCAACCTGAGTCCTATAATGTTCCCACCAATTAGCATATGGAGTTCTTCCTCTCAGTTACCATATTCACAATTGCTTCCCAGACTGCTACGTCCCCACAGAAGTTGGCTGGAGCTTTGGAGGCTACCTCACAGGTAGAATTGGGCTTTATTGGATTAAACCACTGCATTTTTCACATCTGTATGGCACATTATTTTGGAATTTGATTCCTCTTTCTTCTTCTAGCTCTGAAGTGCGTTCTCACCTTTATTTCATTGCTTGAAAGTATACTCAAGGACTCGGGAACACAAATGGCATAAACATTACCACTATCCACAGAAAATGTGGGTTCTTTTAGTAACATAAGTGGGGTAAGGAAGAATGTTCAGGGAGAAAGGGTATTTCCATGAGAACCCTCACATCTCCCAGCCACATTCGCGCCTCATATTCTATAGCATATATGCTGCTGCCTCCCCTGTTCTGACGTGAGTGGAAAGCACTCAGGGAGCAGAGAATGGCAGATAAAGAGCCAGATGCCCTGCTTGCTACTTTATGTTTCACAGCTCTGTTCATCCAACACTGTCTAATAAAGACATACTTCACTTCTTTACTCTGTTAACATAGTTATCATAATTAATAATATTACTAACTGAATCCTTTCCCCGTTAACTTAAATCACCGTAAACAAAGGAAACATTTTTCATTATTATAAGAGACCTTCTATATTCTACATGTGTAGCCAAATGGACAATCCCTCTGACTCACGGTCTCTCCAGAACCACATAGAACAGAAGGGGGACTGCTCCCAAGAGGAAGGGATGCTGTGCAGATAAAAGCTCCATTAGTCCAGCATGGTGGACATGGAGTCTGCGGGAGGAAGAACAAATCCAAATGGTGTGTGATGAATTTCTATATTTCAACAAATAGGAAAGGAAAATGTATTTATGTGGCAGTGAGTTCTAATCCAGACGCTACTACTAATTAGTTATAAAACCTTAATAATTCTCTTTCTCTCTAGGCTAGTTTCTTTATCTGCGACATTTAACTACATCATCTACAGACAACTTGTAGGTTTCAGATGATCTCTTTATATTACTGAAAGGTAGGAAATTTAACCCTAACATCAACGAGCAGCATGAAGAGGAGAAAATCAATTAACTTCTCTAAACATCGTAAGTCAGGAATGATAATGTCTTAAGTTGTTAAATGAGATTGTATATAAAAAATCATGTGAAAAATAAAGAATATTAATAGCTACCATTTAATGAGCATCTTCTGTGTATTAAGTATTGCACTAAGTACTTTCTTGTGGCTGTATGATATTTCACTATTTTGTTTATCCAATACTGCCTAATGAAGACCCATCATTTACTTTTTTCTTCCCCCCCCCCAGCTTATTCCACAGTTTGTTCTGATGTCTGACTAGATAAAGATAATGGACTATTTACACATGGGTAGTCAGAGAAACTTAATAGACGTCACTCTCAAGAAAAGATAGAGCTATGTAATAGAAACAAAAACTCATTTAAAAGACAGAAAGAGAGAGGGAAAGAAAAAGAAGAAAGGAATGAAGGAAGGAAGGAAGGAAAGAAGGAAGGAAGGAAAAAAGGAAGGAGACTCAGGTGACAAGAAATAGGAATGAGATAAAGATAAACCCAGGTGAAGTAAGGATGACTACAAGAAAACAAATTACAGTAACAAAATTAAAATATTCACTGGACCCAATAAAGAGCAGGTTAAAACTGCAAAAAAGTGGGTGAATAATGTGGAAGTCATACATGATACACTCTCCAGAATTTGGGGGAAAATTACATAAAGACGAAAAGTATGAGAAAAGTGCTAAGTTTGAGCTGTGTTCTCAGTCTTTTAGAGCTAAAAATTCTTGCATAAAAGGCTGTAATTTTTGAAACCGAAGAAATAAATAAAGGCAGATTTATAGAAAATTCCTTGAACCCGAGAAAAGACAAATATTGAAAGGAGCTCTATGTTACAAAAAAAATCATGAATAGACAATCATATTTAGATTTATAGCTGTATTTTTTAATTATAAAGATAAAGAAAAATTCTATCAAAATATGGGCTGAAAAAATTAATTAGAAAGAAACAAAAACCAGAGTAGATGCTTTAATTTGTTTGCAACACTCAATGCAAGAAGACAATAGAGCAACATCTAGAGAGTTTTGAGATTAAATGTTGGTATGAACGTTTTTATACCCAGCTAAGTTATTATTTTTGTATAAGAGGTGCCTAACGATAGTATCAGATCTGTGCAAGCTCAGGAAAATATAACCTCTATAAACCCCTACAATTGACCAACTGACCAAGAGATAAACCAAAATTAAAACCTCAAAAACTGGAAACTAATGCTATAAAATGACTAGCTTTTTGTTTTTTAATAATCAAGCATTGTGCAACCTAACTCCAAGGAAGCAACATGGTAGAGTGCAGTATTTTTTAAATGGTCCCTCGAGTTCTGGGCTCCACAAAGGAACTTAGAGGTGCCAAGAAGGATAAGCAACAGGCAGCACTAAAGCATTTTGGGTCTTTCACTCCCTTTTCAACCACAGCCTTTCCATGTTTATCTCCTTTTTGTACTATAGTTCTGCAAAATTTGGTTTGAAACAAAAGGTTTCAGCTATTAAAACTTAAAAAAGGATTAAAATCCATCTGAATAGCAGAAAGACCAGAATAGAAAATTCTGGGTTTGAACCCCAGCTCCATCACCTACTATGTGATGTTGGGAAAACCATTAATCTCTTTGACCTTTAGGCTTTTCAGTTATAAATTTATATCATCTACCTTATAGATTCTTGTCAGGACAAACTGAGATGGGGTGTGAAAGGAATTCTTAATGCGTTATTATTTTACTCAGCTGAAGATTTACAAATTTCCAGTGGAAACTACATAATAGCTTGTACGCTTTGTTTCAAGTGTTGGCTCATTCAATGATGTATGTCCAAGCTCATGCCACAAGCAAGGTTTCAGTAGGTGCAACAGCTTGTCACATGGCCTGGGTTTCCCATTTATACCCTGTGACACACATAGAGCCTGTTACTTGGGGTAAACAGACGAATCTGCTTGTGACCCAGGGGCTCCAACAACTCAGGCCCCACCAGACACGAGAAGGACTAGGAAATCAGTATCTTGACCCACTTGTAACCCATGTATGACACACCAGTAGGGAAGTTCTAAGTTAAAGATCTTCATTTTTGTCTCTTAATGGAGTATGTCCTAGATTTATCTATATGACATACAACTTTTCGAGAGTTATAACTCTTTTGAATTGCTTGTCAGGTCTTCCAGAATACAAACATTCTAAAATTTATGTCTACTCGCCAACCTAAAGTTCTCAAGCATTTCACCTCTCTTCGCCTTCACCCAAATCTACATGTCCCACACACAAGTTGTGCTGTGTCCTGCACTGTGTCCCATGTATGTCTGTGGACATCCCCAGTTCAACTCCAATATCTCTGGAGAAAATGACATTTTTAAGAGTGTGTAGTTACATGAAAAGTGCTTGTGTTAAAAACGTGGGGGGAAAGGCATGAAAATTATATCTGAGTTGTAATCCCAATTTGTAAAGAAAGTACATTTAAAAAAAATACTGAAAGTATATAGTCCATTGGGTTTGCAGTGGTTTTCTCTGAGTAATAAATTATTTTTTTCTATCTTTCTATATTTTTAGAATATTTTATAAGGAGCAGTATTGCTTATTTGTAATGAGGTATAACTTGCATGATGGAAACAAATCTTCAGTATGCAGCTTAATGGGTGTTTACATACGTATGCACACAGGTGGCCACCACCCAGATTGAGACTGTTTCCATCTCACAACAAGCTTCCTCATTCCTTCTCCCAGTCACTGAGGCTCCCTCAAAGTAATCATTACCTGACCTCATTCATGGATTGGTTTTTTTGAGGAATACATAATGCTCTTACAATGTAAGAGATAATAAACTTCTTTTTTTTAATTATAAAAAATGTAAAATATTTAAACAATAAAATGTAAATGTTGTATTTTAACACAGATATATGCTCTTCCTTAAAATGCTGGCTGATATCCATGATTGTTCTGTGTCTGCAAAATAGATCTTCTGGAAAATGGCCACCGTGAGAAAGAGATCATCTGCGTGAGTTGAAGGTGAACCTCAAGGGCTCTGCAGGCTTGCTTCAGAATAGCAAGCTCTGTCCTAATTGGCACACGCAAGAAAGTTAATATTTATATGAACTTGCAGAGTTTTTCAGTTCCTCTAGAGAGACCCTGCATGAACAGACTCCCCTTTGAGATTTCTGATAATTATCAATTCTCAATGAGTGGAACACGCTTGCTCTAAGTACCTTCTTTCTAAATATAGCTGCATAGGTTTTTCACCTTCCCAACCTGGCTAAAATCTGAGGAAGTAAAAGAAGAATTTTTTTTCAATTTCCCTGTAGGATCCAAGCAAGCTGAAACATCTCCTATTTGAATAATTGATACAGTAATGTTCTCTCTATGATGAGCTTCTGAAATTTCCTTTCAGATCTAAACACCATCATGGAGAGGGTCTCCTCCTTTTGTGTGATCAAGTTCAATATAACATGGGGGTTGGCCTTCTCTCTCTGGTTCTCCTTAGTGGACACAGCCAGTACTGTCAACTGTGTTTTATTTCATAAACCTCCATATACCTGAAAACAGTTGTCACAATTTCCCCTCTGATGTCTCTTATTAAGTTTAAATAATTTATTCTTCGAACTTTTCCATATGGACGTGATTTTGTATAACTTCAAACATTTTAGGGTCTTCATTTCTCTCTGAGTCTCCATATGTGGGGAGGTGTGGACAAGAGTTTTAGTGTGAATCTGAGCAGGTTCCAATAGAGAATAAGATGGTTCCTATTTACAGTGGGTATCGCCATTGTCCTACGTGTACACGCCATCTCTCAGTTGTGTGGTTTTGCTCGCTGACCTCCACTCCGTTGCCAGACCTCTTCTTCTCTGTCCTAAAGGGCATTTGCTTTTCTTGATAGTGTTATTTCTGGAGTCTCAACATCCTCCCTCCAAACCCTGTAAGATTCCCTGAGGGGCTGTGCTTCCTTTCCCTTTTTCTCACAGTAGCTTCCTTTACCTTAACATGTTTAGGCCAACACCTTTATTCTGTTTTTCAAATCTGGTTCCCTGACCCTGTTGGATGCATCCACCACACCACCCTCTGACAGCAGACAGATCTTCCAAGCTGTGTCCCTACCATACAGGACATAGCTATCTCTAAAAGCAAATATCTACCACACCCAAAATGGGCTCCCCCTTTGCTTTTCAGAGACTGCTTACACCCCATGCTCTGATCTCCCAGTCGCCTGGTCAACCCACACTCTGTGGGCTGTTTTCATACACCCTAAATAGGAAATGGTGACTTCCTTCATTCCCCTTTAGATGTTCAACCTTGTTCCCATATAATATTCTACCCACATAAGAGACCCTGCCCATTTTAATAGGTTCACATAATATATTAAAAGATTTCAGGGTATTCTGGCATTGAGGAAAGAACCTGGGCTTTGAGAGACAACAGGCTTGTGTTCAACTGGGAAGTAACAACTTCCCAGCACCCCAGTTTCCTTATCTCTAGAGAAGTACAAGACACTTCACAGGAGAGTTGGTGGGAAACATTCTTTTGCATAAAGTACCTAGCATAGTATCTAAAACGTAGGAGGAGGTATTTTAAAATTAGTTCTATGGCCATTCCTTCCTCTGTTTCTCTTTAAAAACAAAATGTTGACATGCATGTGTGTGTGTGTGTGTGTGTACACACATGTGTATGCATGTGCACATGCACGGACACACACACACACACACATATTAACCTAAACTCCTAGAACTAACCTCAAATTATGTTGTCTGCCCTCTGGACCACAACCCTTATTTCTTCTTTCTTTTCTTAAAGCAACCATCAGTCATGAAAGCTCTCCCTTCCCTAGACTTGCAGCCTGAAATTGCTTCCACAGCTATGCTCTCTCATGAACTCTGGATTTATATAACCTCCCTCTCTATTCTACCGATAAGATGCCACCATGTGTTTTGGTCACTTCTTAACTTGACAAATGTAACTGTCGTCCAGATGGCCTTGTCTCCCTATGTGCTTCTCAAGTCTAGTAAATATTAGAGGCTACTGCCAAGAGTCTCTCTCCCTCTGGTCATTCTGAACCTAGTTCAAATCCCTACTGTCACTTTTGTATTTGTTTTTCACCAAATTCAACACATCTACAATTAGGAGTGAAAGCAAAGTGCCCCCTCAAACATGTTAGGTTACTTCTTTTGTCCTCCTAAATTTTCACTTTTTTAGGGTGTTTCTACTCCTTCCAGATTTTTCCTTTCTCATTCTTCATCCACCAGCTGGACATTTTCCATTCATGCTATAAACTTTCCATTCCTCATTCAATGGTGTTCCTAAATTCCATTTAAAAAGGTAATGATACCTAAATTATGATATATCTGTTCAGTGGAAAAGTAGATATAGAAGACACATAATAACATATGAAGAAACTATTTTGGTATAGAGAAATCTTCCAGACATACCATTGTGAGTTGGGAGAGAAAAGCGGATGGAAGGGTATATATAGTTTGGTCTTTTAATACATCTCTCTGTGTATATACACACACAGAGAGAAAGAGAGACATATTTGCATATTTTTCTGGAAGGATACACAAGAAATTATTTTAAATGTTTACCTTTGAGAAGAGGGACATTTTCTACTATTTGAATTTTCTAGCTATGTGCCTTAATTACTTTATTCTAATATTATCAGGAATTATCTGGGCAGTGGGACTATGGGCAATTACTGTTTATTTTTAAATATTATTCAACATATTAACATCTAATAAATGTCTTATTTAAAAAATAAAAGTAATGATGCCCCTACTCTAAGGGCTCAAGCCTGGAAAGAATTGTTAGAAGACACTAACACACGTCCATCACAGCTCCTATAGTGAGACCATCACTTAGTTTCAAATGTCACAAGGCCTACCATTGTGTTCAGCACTGAGGTAGAAAAACAGAAATGCACTGGACAAAAATGGACTGGGAAACTAAAGATGAATAAAAGACAGTGCCTAGCCTCAAGTGGCTTCTGTATAAATAAGGAATAACTGTTATAATCAAGGCAAGACAAGATACTGGAGAAAACAGGATGGGAAATCCCTCTGCAGCATGGCAAGGAAAGCTTCAGAAGGAGTGACATTGGAGTTGGTCCCTCTATCAGTCAGGACAGGCTAGGTTATGCTGTGTAACAAATTAGCCCTGAAATCTCAGTGCCTAACACTACTCAAGTTTATATCTTATTCTTGGAAAGCCCATTACAATGCGTCCCAGCCGCTCCCCATTTTTCTTGCCATATGAATCTCTGGACCATCTTCCATAGGCAAAATGGTTGCTCTTTTGGGTTCCCTCACTTTTCCTTTCTTCTTCAGCACAATTTCTTCTTGTTTCTCTTCACTACTGCTTTCTTCACTTCCTTTCTCTCTACTCAGGAAACCCAGCACTCTTGTCTTCATACTATATTTTTGAATTACTAATCCATCTTCCCTCAAAAAAATGAGTATAATTATGATTCTTCTTTGTGCTTCAGACTCATCCAATCCACCCTCCCAGAATCAAAACTTGCTTGAACTATGTTTTGCTCTTGGCTATTTGAGGGGTATAATGCAACACACAAATGCAAAAGCAAGGCTCTTGCTGTTCAGTGTGAGAAACAAATGGATAAGGGTCCCACCGAAAAAGAGCCTATCATGATTTGAAGCAAATACAGAAAAATTTAGTGAGGAGTGAGTACCCACCCAGTGGGGCACTCTTGCTCCTTCTCTAAGACAGCTCCATGCTCTTTATTCTAACATGAGAAGCAGAGATCTGCAAATATGCAAGTGCTAAGTGGAAATGGAACAGAGCTCTTGTGAACACATTTCTGGAGACGCTGACACCCAGCATGCTGAGTGTTCTCTACTGTACCCTCCAGATCCATTCCTCTCCCTTCTCTACTCTGTTTTATGTGTAGGAGGGTTCTCTGTGGATTATAGCACTGGTCTCCCTTGCCCTCTGGCTTCAGCCAATGAGAGTAACTAGCAGGTAATCAGAGGGTGGGAAAAGAAAAAGATAAGGGTATTTATTCCCCTGCCTTGCTGTGATGTGACAATGGCTACACTCTCCTATCTAAAGCCACCCTCTTGTGAGTAGTCCCTTGCCCATGCCTATAGCACTCACTGGGTTCCAGAACCAACCACCTCTCAGGCCTAGAGGTGGTAGCAGTTTCCCACCATTACTGGGTCCTGGGTTCTTCACCATCCTTAGTTGGTTTCCAGAACCCTATTATTACCTACATTGAATTATCCCTTCATTAAGCTCACTACAATCACCCCTTATGTGTAACACCTGTTTCCTGCCAGGATCCACCCAGTTCAGCTCTTCAGCTTTCATCGGGTCAAGGAACTATACAAGAAGCACACCGAAGTTAGGTCAACCCAAAGAAGCAACCTCAACATAAACTCCTCTATCAGAACCCTGATGTACTGTTGGTGGGAATCTGAAATGATGTCATTGTTATCAAAAACAGTATGGAGTTTCCTTTAAAAATTAAACATAGAATTATTATATGATCTAGTAATTTCATTTCTAGGTATATACACAAAAGAATTGAAAGCAGTGACTCAAACAGATATTTGTACCCCCATGTTTATGGCAGCATTATTCATAATAGCCAAAGGTGGAAGCAATCCAAGTGTCCACCAACAGATGAATGGGCAAACAAAACGTGGAATATGCATACAACAGAATAGTATTCAGCCTTAAAAAAAGAAGGAAGTTCTGACCCACTGTACAACAGGGATGAACCCAGAGGACGTTATGTAAAGTGAGATAAGCCAGGCACAAAAGGACCAATACTGTATGATTCCACTTATGTGAGGCACCCAATATAGTCTGAAAGGAGAATGGCGGTGGCCAGGGGCCAGGACAGAGGGGCATGAGGAGTTGTTGTATAACAAGTATGGAGTTTCAGTTTTGCAAAAATGAAGAGTTCTGGAGATGGGTGGTGATAGTTGCACAAAAATGTGAATATACTTAATACCACTGAATGTCATTTAAAAATGGGTAAGACAGTAAATTTTATGTTATGTGTATTTCACAATTTAAGAAAAAATTAAGTCTTTCTGCACCCTGATGAATAAGGTTTCTTTAACAAGAGCAAGGATTAAGCATGCTTAATTCAAACAACTCCCCTGGATCAGACAGGATAGGAAGTAAAAAGATAGGCCTCATATACACTTTCACCAGGACTGGGACCCCAACTGGATAAAATGTGTCATGCCAGGGCAGCCAGAAACAGCATGTGGAACCCCTGGACACCCAGGAACACAGCTACTCATACATAAGGCTCTGTGCTGAGACTGAGAGCAGCCCTCCAGCAGCAGAAACAAAGGCCTGGGTTCCATGCTCTCCTCTGGCAGCCTAATTTTGAGGTGGAACCCCTGACCTCAAAACGAGGCAGTCTTCTTCACTTCTTCTTCCATTTGGGTGGAATAAAAGCCAGAGGCAT
>NW_017731402.1:2052843-2074735 GCF_001890085.2 Hipposideros armiger
AAGGAAGGAAGGAAGGAAGGAAGGAAGGAAGGAAGGAAGGAAGAAAATGTGTCCCTGTAGCCATCTCTGATTAACCCCTCAGTTCCTGGAATTCATGGCACCCCCTATTTTTATTCCGAAGCCCAGGACCTGGTCACAAGTAAAATTAGGACATGTGGAACCTGATATACCTCATTACATAACAGGCACAAAAGGTCCAGACTGGAAGGAGTACCTGGTCCTGCCTCCTGGGTAAAGTGGGCTTAGGAAAGCCCAGCTTGGCTCCTGGGAGAAACGTCTGTCAGGCAGACAGTGTGAAGACAAGGAACAATCTAGACCAGTGGTTCTCAAAGTGTGGGCCCCAAACCAGCAGCATCAGCGTCACTTGGGAACTTATTAGAGATGCAGATTCCTAGGCCCCAGCCAGGCCTGCTGAATCAGAAACTCTGGAAGTGGGGCTCCCAAGCCTGTGCTATCATCAGCGCTCCATGTGGTTCTGAGGCCCACTCAAGTTTCAGAACCACTGGTCTACCCCTACCGGCCTCAGTGTCAATGCTTGGAAGCAGTGCAAATTTTCATGCCCAATTCCAGAGAGTCCGATTTAGTAAATTGGAGGCACAGCTGAGATACAATGTCACAGACAAGCAAGGTGTACATAAGAAACCTAACAACAGACAGTCAGAACGTTTGTACATCTTGCTATAGCTCTAGTCTGAGCATGTTTTGGAGACAGAACTCATGCCCCGAGGAGGTGGGGGATGGGACAAGAAGAAAAAATGGAAGAGTGAGGAAAGCCTAGAGAAGGCAGTTAGTCCTGTGGCACAAGATGGAAATCCAGCTGCCATAACTGGAAACACAGTTCCCAAATTCAGTTTTAAGACAATCCATTAATCAGCCCAGGAGCAGGAGGTCTGAGGAGAACCACTCCAATGGTGAATTCAGATTCCTCCTAAATGAGCGCAGCTAGCCCTTGGAATAGGGGCAGAGGGGAGGGAAGGTTGAGGGCAGGTCAGCCTGGCTTCACAGGGGGGGGGTCTACCTGGGAGGAGACAGGGGAGCACATCCTGAGAGAGATGAGTTCAGGTGGCTAACAAGTTATCAAGCTCATTGTTGGCACTGAGATTCTCATAAGCAATGTGTGACAGTTGCTGCTTAGTCTTAACTAAAACATAGATTCATTTATGTTCATGTAAATCATTATTACCAGGCAAACAACCAAGGTAGATGTGCACACCCTTAATGAGCAAGGTAAGGTATCATTCCTGCACAGATACAATCCATGCCTCCTACACACACCCAAATGAGATTTTATATAGTATTACCATCAAACCTTCCAAGGAGAATTCAGATTTAGATATGACGGTGGCTTTTCATTCTCTTACTTTTCCCCTCAGGTCTGCCTCCTTCTCTATACAATAATCCCCCCTTATCCAGGGGGGATACATTCCAAGACCCCCAGTGGATGCCTCAAACCATGGATAGTACCAAACTCTATATATAGTAATTTTTTCCTATGTATACAGTTTAATGTATAAATTAGGTACAGTAAGAGATTAACAACAATAACTAATGATAAAATAGAACAAGTATAACAAAATACTGCACTGAAAGTTATGTGAATGCTGTCTCTCTAATAGCTCGTTGTACTGAACTCACACTTCTTCTTGTGATGATGTGAGACGATAAAATACCTGCATGAAGAGATGAATCGAGGTGAACGGCGTAGGCATTGTGACTTAATGTGAGGCTACTACCGTGCGTCGGACATCCATAACAAGCATGTTACGGCTTCTCTGGGGCATAGCTGAATTCCTAGCATCACTTCTCTTATGTTTTAGGGTCACTATTAAGGAAAATAAGGGTAACTTGAACACAAGCACTGAGGTACCGTGACAATCATCCGATAACCAAGATGGCTACTCAGTAACTAACAGGCAGGGAGTGTCTACACCTGGGGGCGCCGGGCAAAGGGTTGAGTCACATCCTGGACCGTGCGGGATTTCATCACCCTACTCAGACCAGCGCGAAATTTAAAACTTATGGATTGTTCCTTTCTGGAATTTTTCATTTAATAATTAAGTCCAAAAATGGACTGCGGTTGACCACAGGTAACCGAAACCACAGAAAGTGACGCCACAGATTGGGAGTGGGGGCTACTATATTCCAAGTCACAGTAAAAAAAAATGCCACTGTGAAAAAAAAGCTTACTTTTTAAGTAAGCTCTCTTTCATACAGATGTACCCTCTTTACCCTCCCAGTGGTTGTTCTCAGCTCCCTCGTGCCTTCAGATACTGAGTCCTAGAATAACCCTTATTGTATCACAAGTGAGCTATGCATGCAACTCAAGAAAGTTTTCAATATAATTTGATGAAACTCTATTTTGATGATTTCTCTTTAGGACTATTAAGTAACAGTGATAGGAATGTAGCAATAGTTCATGTGTTATATACTACCCACATACACCCCACCGGCTCTCACCTGAGACTCATTTTAAAGGAGGGGACTCCCAAAGTTGTGATGTCTTAACCCAAAGGGTCAGGACTCCAACAGGAGGAACAAGAGATACTTTGTCAGCCTAGTTGGGCAGGAAGTGGAAACAAAGAGACCTTTACACATCCTTCAAATTACATGGAAAAGGAAGTCACAGTGTTTTCCAATGAATACACCAACCCTAAACTCCCAAATGTCAAAGAAGCTCCGTGAAGAGCTTCAGGCTCTCTGCCCTACCAGGAAGACAATACGTGTTGGGTATTTACCATTTGCCTCACAAAATGGCTCCCTTTGATCTACCTTAGAGGGAACAGAGGCAGTTGCAATCTGTCTTCATCAAACAAACAGCTCTTCATCTCCAAGAAACACAGAAAGTGCTAACTTGTGAAGAGTTTCCTCACATTAATTGATAGATAATGTTGCTGTGCATCCGGACCTGAGGCATTCATTTTGACCAAAACGTCTCCAAAAAAAACATCCCAAACACAGCATCACTGCTGAAAAGCTTGCCCTCATAGATGGCTAAACGCCTAGCTTCCCTCACAGGTGGCTAAGCTCAAGTCATCTAAATTGAAGAGGCTACCAGTAAGAGACCTCCCCGTGCCTGCCGTTTCCCAGGTTGCCTGCCTGGAGCAGCCGTGAGAGAGTGACATCCATCAAGCCCAAATTGTCCCATAACCTCCACGACAGCATGATCTTCACGCAGCATCTGTTCCTTCCTGTCAATGAGCATGGAAGATGAACTACCAAGGACAATACCATCTAATTGCTGCTCTGAATATCTGGGGCTGTTAGCTTCAAGGATTCCTCAGTTAGAAGTGGGAAAGGGCGATTCTAACACCCAGTCAGGCCCTGGATAATGGTGAAGTGAGAGCAGAGGTCTTGGCCCTCATCTCTCCTCCTGCTGCCACCTCTTCCTCACCTGTTTCCCTGCCTTCTCTCTACACTCAGGGACCCAGGGACTGCAACATCACCCTATCTCCAAGTCGCTAAAACGTGTTCAGCACAAGTAATGGTTAAGACAGCAGAGAGTGGTAGTTAAGAGCAGAGACCGTGGAGCCAGAGTGCCTGAGTTTAAACCCCGCTCCTCTACCCTCTGGCCATGCGACCTTGGGCAACTTACCAAAATCCTCCATGCTCCAATTATCCCATGTTAGAATAGGACCGATGATAATAATAGTGTTCACCTCAGCTTGTGGGGAGGATTAAAGGAGCTGACATTGTTAAGGGTGTAGTAGATACTATGTAAGTGCTTGCTAAATAAGTAACAACATGTATTATCAATAAGAAGCACTAAGTTAGCACCTATTTTGTGCACTATGGGAAACAGACCTGAGTGGAGATGTTAATGTAGCATGGTCTTGTGTCAGTCATGGAGCTCTAGAATGAGCATTTTATTTCCTTTAAAGATGGTTACTTTCCTTAATAACCATCAGTGTCTTGGTCCTGGGCATTCACGCAAATTCTATCCCTCTGCTTTAGCCCTGGGCATTCACTGCTATTGCTCTTCCACCACAGACCGTGGCTCTCTCTTCCCCCAAAGCCAATGAAGAGGACATTTACTCAAATAAGACCCATGTGGTTCAAGGTTTGCAGGAGTAAGGAAAGCACACACACAATTCATAACAAATCTCCCTTCACACCTGTTCTCCCTCATACCACTGCAATACCAATCATCTCTCCTTACATTCACAATGCCTCCTCTCAGCAATGTGGCATTTGAGTGAAAACTGGGTTTTAAGACAAAAGTAACTGCAGTGTGTTACAACTCTATATGAAAGCTATTGGGTTGTAGGAAAAGTCATGAGGCATGTTTGCAACACATGGCACTAGTTCATTTTTGGAAGTACTAGAGTCATTAGCATCTATGTTATTGCTGTGTCACTTGACAGCTGACAGTTCTAGCTTCATTCTAAAAAAATATTGAGCAATTTGGTTGAGTTTTGGAGATTTTACAACATGTTCAAGATAGAAGACCAAACTGTGCATTTTCACCACATTTTACTGTTTTACTTCCATAAAGGGAAGAACGCGCGTCAAGCTTGTGAAAAGTTGCATAAAGTTTACAGTGACAATGCTCTACAAGAACGTCAGTGCCAATGCTGGTTCAGGAAATTCCTTGCTGGTGATTTTTATCTCAACAATGCTCCTCAGTCAGGGAGGCGTCACCAAGGTGATGACAACAAAATAAAGGCATTGATTGAGTCAAATTCATGTTACATGACACAAGAGACTGCAGAAACATTGAACACCCATCATTCAAGCATTCACAACCACCTGAAGAAGCTGGGATACGTAAGAAGCTTGATATTTGGGTTCCGCATGAACTCAAAGAAGTTCATTTGATGGAGCATATAAACATCTGCAATATGCTCATTAAACATGAGGAAAACGATCCTTTTTTGAAGTGACTGATAACTGGTGATGAGAAGTGAATTGTTTATAACAATGTAGTGCGCAAACAGTCTTGGTCCCAATGTGATGATTTGCCTCAAATGACATCAAAAGCAGACATTCATCAGAGGAAGGTTATGCTCTCAGTGTGATGGGATTTTAAAGGTGTCGTGTTTTTCGAGCTCCTACCAAGGAACCAAACAATCAATTCGAATGTGTACTGTTGGCAATTGGACAGTTTGAAGGAATCCATAATCCAAAAACGTCCAGAGCTTGTTAATTGTAAAGGAGTTTTGTTCCATCACAACAACGCGAGACCACACACAAGTTTGATCACCTGTCAAAAATCAATGGAGCTTGGATGGGATGTGTTGCCATCAGATTTCCACTTGTTTTGCTCTCTTCAAAACTCCTTGTGTGGTATAACATTCAATTCAGATGAGGCTGTAAATCAGCACTTTGTTCATTTTTTCGTAAATAGAGACAGGTTCTTCTATGAACGAGGAATTATGAAACTCACTGAAAGATGGCAAAAGGTTATCGAACAAAATGGGCAATATATCATTGATTGATCTTTGTTCTTTACATAAATGACCTTTGAAAAACATAGACAAAATATGTCATGACTTTTCTGACAACCCAATAGTTTCTCGATGTGTAAACCTCAAACAGTCAATGAGTCATGTGCTCCAGGCCAGGCTAGGCCTGGTGAAGGGCACAGAAGGAGCACACAACATGGTGGCCTCTAACAGTCCTCCTAAGAGCTCAGGAAGGTACAAGACCAGAGAAACCATGTGAAATAGCCTCGATGGGCATGGGGAGTTCAGAAGAGAGGGGAGTAAATAAGTATGCATATAATCAGTGCAGCAATTATGAGGGAAATGGGGTTTAAAATTTAATTTAAATTTTATTTTGCATAGATAGAGCAAACAGAGGACACTGGGAGTTAGGGAGAGAATCTAAAATACAACATCCATCACAGCATGTCTGTGGAACAGCAAGACTAGCCCACCCATAGTGAAGGATAAAAGGTGGGAAGTAGTGAGAAGAAAAGAGAGAGAGGGTCGCCACCAGTTTACAAATGACCTTTGAAAGCTCAGCTAGGGAATCTAGATTTGACTAAGTGCTAAATGAACAAGATATTCTTTTCTACTCGCTCTCTTGAAAGCGGGATGAATACATTCCCCACCAGGTCCTCTGGGGAAAGTTATTTTTTTTGTAGTTTCCCTCCTCTCTTTTCTGCTCTCCCTACATCAGTCCTACCAGGCCTGATGCCTCCCCTGGACTGTTACAAAAGGCTGTCACCGTCACCCTCTGCCCACTCCCATCCATCCCATACCAACCCTCAGGTTCATCTTCCTGAAGCTCAGCTCTCATCCAAAGACTCTCAGGTGGCTCTGCACTGCCAGCTACATTATACTCAATTCTTCATTCTTGAATTTCAAGGCCATCCAAAGTTCCAACCTCAACTTACTTTCCCCACCTTTGATCTATTTCTTCATAGTGCAGTCAAGACAGATTAGACAGGGGCACTTTCCCATCTCCACCTGCTTGACTGTGTGCATTCCTCTTTCTGGAATGGTCTTTCCAGCTGCAAAACTGAGTAGGAAACACAGCATCCTGAGATCATGGTGGTGGGTACAGTCCATGCAGGCAGGGGTGCTACGGAGGGCCCCAGGAAGTACCAAGGAGGTATGTTAACAGAGGGGTAGGCGTGTGTGTGTGTGTGTGTGTGTGTGTGTGTGTGTGTGTGCGCGCAGACAAAGGCACTGCCGCCTAGTGGGTATGGATTCTGAAGGCAAGCAAACTGGATTTACACCCTGGGTCCAGCATGTCTTCATTATGAGACCTTAGACAAGTCCCTTAACCATTCTAGATGTCAGTTTCCAATCTAGAAATTTCAGTTACTGATAGCCCTCCTGTTAGGGTTGCTGTGAGGATTAAATGAGATGACACCCATCAGTACATAACTCAGGGCTAGGTAAACAGCAAATGCTAAGTAAATGCTAGCATGGTTTAAGGCAGAGCTCAGTGAAAGAGAGTGGAAACAGGCAAGCATGTTTCTATTTCCAAATGTCTTCATATTTATCGTTCCTCCTCCCTTTCACTTTCCCAAAGCTAAGCCCCTCTGGGTTTTTCTAGGCTCTTCTTTTCTTGCATCTCCAGTCTTTAGCTTTCCATTAGATGTTCCTTTTTACCTGCAAACATCTTACTTCCTGACCCTAACTAGGAAGCCCAGCACCTTCTGTACGTGTTTTGTAGTAGCTGCCAATCTGCAGACTGAGTAAGAATAAGGTCTAGGGCAGAGTCTGCAGTTATAGGCAGAGTGAGAAGTGAGGATGTGGAAGGTATTAGCAGAAAACTGACATCATTAAAACAAATGAGGTTTCTGAAGAGAGAACATACAAAGAGGCAAATACCTAGACTGGAAGCTTTAGAAATGTCTACCAGGAATCAAGGTACCTGTGAGGGAAGGCATGCTTCTCCCCAGGACTTCCTGCTCCCTCCACTCCCTTACATGGATGGCCCTCCTGTCCTCACTCACTACCCTCTTCTGACTTTTTCTGCCATGTCAACAGAAGTGGCATGTGCATCTCTATCTGATAGCTCACTCAAATGAACAACTGCACCCTAAAGTTCCTGCCCAGAAATCTAACACATATACAGAACTCATCCTCCATATATGTCTTGGAAAGTAGTGAAAGTAGAGAGAAGTGGTCAATAGTGTCAAATTCCAAATTGTCTTTTAAGGCAATCTACATGGCAAAATAATAGCAATTCTGTTTTTTCTGTATAGTTACTCTATTTCAAGTGTAGTGAACATCTAACACAACTCCAAATACAGTCCATGGGTGGTGGGTGGGATTAGGACACTGCATATTTCCTCTCTCTCCTGTAAGATGAACTCTATGCAGATGCAATCCTAAAGGAAGAGGAGAGTCATCAGTGACCCACTGGGGCTGGATTCATGGGCAAAAGAACCAAACCAAATATGAGAATAACACCAGTGAAACTGCTCTCAGATCTCTTATAGCCCAATCTTGTTAATATCTACTTTTATATTGAGGCGTATATTCATATTTATAGTAAACTTTACTAATCATGAGGATACAGAGCAATAAATTTTTATATATGAATACACCTGTGTAATCACCACACAAATCAACACATATGTAAAATAATTGGATCCCCCTGGAAAGTTCCTACGTGCCCTGTGTCAATCAATACTTCCCTCCCCATTGAAATGGACACCATTCTGACATCTATCACCATTGAGTACTTTAGCCTGTTCATGATCACCTAAATTGAACCACCCAT
This sequence comes from Hipposideros armiger, assembly GCF_001890085.2. NCBI lineage: Eukaryota > Metazoa > Chordata > Mammalia > Chiroptera > Hipposideridae > Hipposideros > Hipposideros armiger. The sequence goes on from NW_017731402.1 coordinate 2,061,025, forward strand.
TATGAACTCATTTGTTTCTAGATTTTGTCACTCAGAAAACAGCAGATTCATCTGTACTGTTGTGTGTATCAGTAGTTTTTCTTATTGCTATGTAGTATTCCATCATATGAATACCACAATATATTCATCCATTCTGCTGTTGATGAATATTTTGGGTTTGCTTTCAGTTTGGCTATGGTGAGAAAGCTACTGAAAACATTCTTATACATGTATTTGGTTGGTATGCACTTGTTTCTTGTGTGTGTGTGTGTGTGTGTGTGTGTGTGTGTGTGTGTGTAATAGGTCATGGGGGAGGCATGTCTTCAATATTTTAATATATGGCCAAAACATGTTCTAAAGCAGTCATGCATTTTAGTCATTCCCATCCCTATGAAGGCCCAATCTTAATTCAACTGTAACTTCATTTACAGCAAAAGAGTTTATGGCTTCCTTGCCCAAAGATTTTCAGAATCAGACTTTCTTTCAAACATAATTTCTCTTCTAGAAAGAAAATATGAAGATTTTATTTCATCCACCAAAAAGAAGAAAGGTATTATTTTTTTCACCGCTTCATTCTACAAAGGCCTTGAGATAGCTTAGGAAGAGGTATGCACCTACACAGAAAAACGCAGAAAAGAAATATGGACACATAGAGCAAAAACCTGACTTATAAAATTTCTGGCTTAGGAAAGTGTTTTAATTTGATACACATCCCTTGGGTCATGTGCATTCCTTTCTTAGTTAAATAACACCATTTGGTGACTGAAAAGAAAGCAATTGTCTCCTAAGACGTCATCACTCACATAAGAGCAGACATCTCGCCGACGGGCTGGAGGCATGACGAACAAGCGGACGTCTCACGCTGCACCACAAGCCATTCTCACATGGGCTTTGGCATAAGTGAGCTTTTTGTTGTCATTAGGAGTTTTCCTCCCCCTGGCTGTTCAGAAGTTTCAGATGAAATTTTTCTGATGTTTTTAATGAAAGATGATACTTGCTTACCCTCATAGAAGATATTTCCTCGGCAGGAGAGCTGTCGAACATGTTGCATTCACACCATGACACAAAGTCTAAGAATCACAGAGAGACTAATTACTGGAGGAAAATTACACCAAAAGACCTATTTCCTCATGATGAGAATGACAGCCTGGTGCCCCGTTACCTGGCCTGATCGGGCAGATAGCCTGTGCAACATTGTTTTCGGGCTCTGCGGTGCAAGCCACAGTAGAAGAAAGAGGCACTTCGGTCCTGTAAGCAGCTCGCTGAGAAATCAAGGTGAGCTGTCAATGAAGGAAGGCCTAATTATAAGTCTCATTTCCAGTATTTATGAATGTGACAGACAGTAACCAGGGCTTACTTGCATCTATACATGGGGTCGCCTCAGCAAATCCTTCTCTCTTTCTGCCAACACCTGAATTATCACCTGGAAGCTTGGATATTTAATTCTGAAAGCCAAGACCTGCCCCAGACAAAACTGGGAAGCGAGGACCCACCCACCCCTCTTTTCTCACTCTGCTTTGCCTCTTCTCATCAGCTACCTCGTACCAAAAAGGCCTGTTCTTTCCCCTATCAAAAACCTATTTAAAGAGACAGGAAGTCATTTTTTCCTTCTTAATATGAATTTAAATCACTTCAAATCTTTCTCTTTCCAGTTGCAAAAGTTCACATTATTCCATTTCTACAAGGTATCCAGAATAGGCAAATCTATATAGGCAGAAAGCAGATTAGGGATTGCCTAGAGCTGGGAGGGTTGGAGGGAAATAGGGGGTGACTGTTAAGGGGTATAGGATTTCTTTCTGGATGATGAAAATGTTCTAAAATTATTGTGGTGGTGATTGAATATACCTGTGGATATACTAAATACTATTGATTTGTACACTTTAAATGGGTGAATTTATATGGTGTGTGAATTATATGTCAATAAAGCTGTTTTTGAAATCACTTCTTTTTATCTGTGTTCTTTTTCCCAAATGCAGAAAATTTGAAGCACCAAGAACAGGTGAGGAAGTTTGAGAGTAGAGAGTGGGTAGAGAGGAAATAGAACAATTTCTGTTACCCTGAAATCACACTTACAAGGCCAGTCTTGGAAGTTATTTTAGAAAAGGGGGATCTTGTTTGATATCAATCAGTGTTTGCTCAAAATTTTCTAACCCATGAACATTTTTGATCAACATAAAGTTCATGTGATTTCCTTTAAGTAATTTGAAATTTCAAAATACATTAAATATCACAATTACAGGCAAATCAAAGCAATTATAGCACAATCTCTCAGAGATGATGCTACACTTTCTTCACATATTCAGAATCATAACATGGGATGAGCATTATATATGTTTCTAAGACTGCCTGTAACTTTCTCTTTATATCATGTCAGCTGGAAGGAACTTTTAAGAGCCTCCCTTTATCTTTAAAGATAGTGATCAGCCAGACATGCACTTGGACCTGGGTTCAAAGGAGACAAGAGGTAGAGAAGGTGTTTCAATAAAGTTGGGAAGTACAGAGGGAAGAGTGGGTGCTGGCAGTTGGTAATGGGAAGAGGAGGAGCTACAGGTATTTACTTGCTGGTGGAAGGGTAAATTTGAGCAGAAAGGGGTTTAGAAGTAGAAGGGGGAATGCAAGTTCAGATACACCCGTACCCTGGGATAGCATTCATTGGAAATATTTCACTCAAGCACCCTTCCCATCTAGGAAAACAAGGCATTTTATGTTGTCTAAGTAACTGATGTTCTTAAGGAATTATTAGTTTCTATAAGCATGATAATGCTGGTGTGGTTATGCTTTTTAAAAGAGACCTTATCTTTTAGAAATGCATACTATTTATAAATGAAATTATAAAATATATAGGATTTGCTTCAGATAAATCCCAATCATCTTACCCATGAGGAGCAGGAAGATGTATAGATGAAAGATTGGGCATGAGTTGATAACTATTCAGGCTGGGTGATGAGTATGTAGGGATTGATTATACAATATCATTCTGCCCTATGTACATGTATGTTTGAAATTTTCCCCCAAAAAAATTTTTTTTAAGAAACACAATGTTTCCAGCCACATGGATTAACAGGCACTGGATTTATCCTCCTGCCTTAGACAAATTAGAAAACCAGGAGAAAAAAATTTATGAAGGAATTCTTTTCACACATTGACCAGGCAATGCATGAAGGGCAGCAAACTAAGTGAGCCCTGCAGTTGCCCTGGCTGGTTACCTGGAGACAGTTTCCATGCTATAGGACAGACAGGAGGGACCCAAAGCAAGCTCTGCATTCTCACTGGAATGGAGGTGACCAAGACTGGCGATCAGGGAGACCAAGGCTGAGAGAGAGAGACAGAGAAAAAGGAGGAGGAGAGAGAGCTCCAGGAATCTGTAAAGGAGTCCCCATGGCTGTGCACGCACGAGAGGCAACTACTGAAGATCAGTGAAAGAAGCACTGGAAAGCAATAAGCTGAACAATCCCCGAAGCTCACGCCGGGCTAGGAATCATTTTTGTTTCCATAAACCAGAATATAGAGACTAAATAATACCTAGGACATAAGGTAGAGTCTTCAGAAAGGTCTCATCCTAGTAATGGAGCTAAGTTAACCATAGGCTAAAGGCATATTTGGAGCTGACCTAACAAATCTTAAAAATAATTCTTAAAAGGATCAAACAGATGTCAAGTAATTTAACTGCATGCCAGAACAAAGTCCAACACATTTTAAGAAATACAGGGGCCGGCCGAGTGGCGTGATGGTTAAGAGCTGGCTTGGGACGCCAGAGGGCCCCGGTTCAGATCCCACATATGAGGGCCCGTGACACTGCCCTCTACAGCTAAGATGCTGAACAACAGCTCAACCTGGAGCTGGGCTGCCGTGAGTCGCTGGCGACGGCGTNCTGAACAACAGCTCAACCTGGAGCTGGGCTGCCGTGAGTCGCTGGCGACGGCGTAGGCTGCAGCCCCTGTGGCAGTGGGTTGCCATGGGCTAGCCAAAAAAAAAAAAAAAAGAAATACAACACTTAGAATGCAACAGTGTAAAATGTATGCCCATCGTCCAATCAAAAATGACCAAGAATGCAAAGAAGCAAGGAAATATGATCCATATCCAGGAGAAAAGACCAACCAATAGAAACAGAGCAAGAAATGATGTCATTAAGAGGTAAGCACATTAAAACAGGTATTACAAATATGCTTCAAATGATCAAGAAGATATAAGAAAACATGAAGGTGACAAAGAGAAACGGAAGATATAAAAAGAATTAAATGAAACAGAGATAAAAACTACAATATCAGAAAAAAATATTTTAATGCATGAGATTGCAAAAGCATTGAAGAGATTATCAGTGAATTGAACACATAGCCAGAGAAACTATCAAAAATGAAACACAGAGAGAAAAAAGGCTGGTAAAAATGAACAAAGTATTGTTCACCTGTGGGAACCTATCAAAGGTCCAACATACCTGGAGTTCCAGGAAAAGGCAGGAGAGGGATAAGAAGTATTTGAAGAAATAATGGCCAAAAGTTTTCAAATTATATGAAAACTATAAACTCACAGATCCAAGAAGCTTAATAAACCCCAAGCAGAATAAACATAAAGAAAATAACCCCAAGTCTCATCAAAAGAACAAAACAAAAAGACTACAGAAAACCAGGAACAAAAAGAAAATCTTAAAAGCAGACAAATAAAAAGGACACATTACATACACAGGAACACAAATAAAAATTTTCCTGTGAAAATCTATGCAAGCCAGAAGGCAATGGAGCAATATATTTAAAGTACTGGGGAAAAAAATCAATTACCCCAAAATATATTTCAAAAGTAAAGGTGAAACAAGATTTTTGTCAGACAGACTAAAGCTGAGAGAATTCATCACAAGAATACCTGCGCTATATGGATGTTAAAATAAAGTTCTTTAGGCTGAATGAAAATGAGACCAGATAGACACCAGATAAAATTGTGAACCCACACAAATAAATGAAAAGCATCAGGAAAGCCTGTGGCTCCCTCAGACCATGTCCCTGCCTCCTTGTCTCTGCATACGTTGCTCCCTCGGTCTGGAAGGCCACTTGTCCTCTGAAAAATTGCTCATAATCTCCAAATGACTTAAATGTTAGCTTCTTTGCAAAGTCTTTCCTTACCACCCACCCTGTCATCCCCAACCAGGCACTCAGATGCCCTTCTGAGCTCCTCAGATCCCTGCACATTCCCCACACGTGCTACTTGGGGACACTTGGTGGCAGACCTCCATCAGATTTTTGGGAGTAGCTCAATCGCAGTCAAAAGAATTAAAGTTGGCTGGATGGGAACCTGAGTGGAACCTTTGCAAAGACGTTGAGCAAGTCTCTGTCCATATTCATTCTTCATTCATTTTTCATTCATTCTTTTATTAATTTATGAAATGACTTCAAATTCATCAAGGAAAGAGAAAGTTGATCTGTAGTCTACACAAGAAAAACAAATGGGCATTGGCAGCGATTCTGCAGTGATATAAAACAGCTCATCAGGTCCCACGCTCTATACAATTTGATGGAGAACTGCACACCAATAAGACTTTCTGAGAAGCAGACGAGGTTGATGGAGAGGGGAAAAGGAGTCAAAGATGGCAAAATCTGTTCCTTCATTAGAGTCACATCAGATAAAACACACATATCTTTTCACATGATATGAAGTTGAACGGCCTCAACTCCCTACTTTACTTTGTCTGCCTTATGTGTTCAGATTGTATCAGAGGTAAATTGTCTAACCTGCTATTTGATTCCTTTATTTTAAAACAAGAAAAATATTATGAGGCAAAAAAAGTATAAAGTTCACATAGTCTCTCTGTGCTATAAACTTCTTTCTGGTTTCATTTTTTTCTACTTAAAATAATTGCCTGAGTAATCAATATCCTGTTTATTTAAATATGCAATAACTACATATAGTTTCAACCAGGCCATGAGAGTCTCCGAAATAAAATACTAGACAAAAATTGCTAGTCGTATTTCAAAGAATTTTTAACATCCACAGTTAAAGAAATGGAGATTGTAACCTAGCTAAGAGGTTGGTGGTAAAGTTATTGAAAGTAACCTTTTCAGTGGATTTATTAAAAAGAGATTCTTACATGCAACTCTGACCTATGTCTAAGTAGCTCCTTTTTGAATGTGGAAAGTCAAACTTTATTTTTAAATCTTTCCTTTTTCCTTTCACAGATTAAGCAATATTGTTCTCACATATATTTAATTGAATGTTGTGCTGTTTTTAACAGCAATTTTTCTGATTACTATATGTTATAATGGACTTGAACTTTTGAGTGAAAGCTTCGAGGAGGCCGGCATTTTTGTCTGCTTTCGTTGTTGTTCACCAAAGCCCAGACAAGGGCCTGGGACAGAGTGAGAGGATGCTCACTCCATAAATGGTTGGATGAATGAATGAATGAATGAATGAATGAATGAGTTGTGTTCGGCCTGTGTCGGTCTCAGAATCTTTGGGCCCCTCTTGAATCGCCAGCCTTTAGAGTTATGCCTGGAAGTGCTCTCTGGCCATCTGTTCTTGCACCTTCTGTCCACCTGATCTGTTTACAATATGTTCATGTATTTGATGATATTATCCACCTTTGACTAATCACTTACAAATAGACCTCATGGTTATGGAGAGGAGAAAGGGGAACACAGTGCACTCTCACATTTGCAGAGACTTCCTTTAATCATCAGGCTCTCGGATTTCCCCACAACTTTCCACAGTCCTGTTTCACCGTCACCACTGATTCTGAACTCCAATGTTTTCCTCGTTTCCTGGTACAGCTTCTCAAGTGTTCTTGAGGACTTAACCTTGAGAGGAACCCCAAAAGCCAGATTATATTCCAAACTGATGTCTCCTATAGCAAGCCTACACCCAACCTAAACTCTAGAAATGCAGGCGTGAGGGGACTTGGGCAACAAAATCTATCCACTTGCTCTTTTATGAAGCCTGGTGGGTTAGCAAATCTGCCAGGATCAGACGAGGTTCATCAATAGTCAAGGAAATTCCCCTGAGCCGGGGGAAACGCCTAATTATCCTCAAAGCGGACTAACCACCTTTGAGTAGTCCGTACTCCCCATGAATTTTCTGACACGGGGCCTTCCGAGACACTGCACACAACAAGATTTTTGAGACACACATGGGAATGGGCCACAGGTTTTCTCCCCATTCTGGCATATCCAGATACATTCTGAAATACCCAAAACCCCTAATTATAGAAGACATGTGTTAATAGCCTATAATGCAAGAAATTTGAAGATACAAATGAGTAGGAGTGAATCAGCCTTTTAGATGTCTGTCATGAGGAATATCAACATTGTTTGGAACACGTTTCCAAGCTGCTGACACGGCATTTCTAGCAGACGGCAGCAACGATGTGAATTTACTAAATATCATCTCAAACGCCATGTCTACTCATTATTTTTTTAGCATGATCATGCAACACAAAAAGAACATTTATTTTAGCAAGGTTATTTGATTCAGAGGGGTCTTAAAGACTTCTAGCCAAAGACCACTTTTTTGTTGTGTGTGCTAAAAAAAATACCCACTTTCATCAGAAGACTTTTCCAAGCTATAAATAAAATAAACTTTTTAAAAGGAATGCTTAAGGCACCTATGTCTTAAAGAAGTATCCTCCCAGTCTTTCGATGCTTTGCTTGAAGGAAATGTGAGCATGGATATGTTAGTCTTAAAAGCATTGGCCACAGAACCCTGAGCATTTGAAGGGGAAAGTGCTCTTTTCATTACTCTGCGCTAAAAACCTTTGATCATTCTCCTTTACCAACTGCATAATAACATATTTTTATAAGCTTCCCTTGAAAGACAAGAAAGTGAGCGCATTGTGTATTTATATATTATATAGTTTACATTATACATTTCTTGCATTTTAATATAGCCTGCAACTTTTTTCAGCTCAATGAGAGCTGAAGAAAGTCACAAGAAGTTACCAAAAATTATAACTACTGCTTTATACTGGAATTTACTTGCCTAGATTGCTTAGAGATATTCTTTTGTTAATAATAAAATTCCCACAAAACAGTGAATAACATGGGAGTCTAAATCCACTTTCCAGGTTTGCTTCCCCTGTAATATCTGTAATAGAACAATCCTGAATTAGCTTCTACTTTCCATAATTCTTGTCAGCAAAATCTATCAGTAGTTCTAACTCTGATTATACACGCTGGTAATGTAATTAAATGTGTTTTAAGCCTATCTCTGATGTCACAGTTTCAAATATAGCCACATAAATTTTAGCTATGAGTATTTCATACATAATTTATATATACAAATGTGTTTGCATGTGTACCTGGATTAAGTATAATAAATGTAAATTATATAATTTATATCTATATATGTTTAACTGTGTTTAGTTTCAATCAGACAATGGTTTGATATATATTTTTAATGAGGGAAAATCCTACTGCAATATTAAGATTTTGTGTTTTGCAGGCTTCATTTCTTAGTATTTTTTTAATTAAAAAGACAAATACATTTCAATGTTCCTTTCAGTAAATGTTATGCTTCCTGTTCCAAAACAACCTTAAGTTTATAAATAAGAGTTAATGAATCCAAGAACCATATTATTCCATGAGCTTTGTGAACAAACAGTTTAAAGTCAAACTAGAATTCTTTCCAAATTGGATGTTCACATGGGACAGTTTATAAACAAGCTTTAGGGGCAGAGGAATTGGTTTTGTCTTGTTTTGTTTTCCTATATTTTTACTAAACAAAATTGAAATTCTGCCTTTCAAATGACTTAAAGGCTAACTGGATTTCTAACCCACCCCAAAAATGAATTTGCATTTAATTGGGGAATTTCTCAGGCCATTGAGTCCTCGCCCTGCATTTGGTTTTCTCTTCAAGAGCATCCTAGACAGGTACATGAATGGTCCTGAAACCGTTTGCAGCATCACATGATGCTCCCTTCATTGAAGAATGAGGGAGCCTGCGTGGCATCCATTTCTGAGACCTCCATCAGAAATAGTTCCTGAGAGAAGTAACACTAACCTTGGACTCTATCACACTGTAAATTGTCTCTTTTGTAATTTTGACAGACACTCCCCCAGGTTTTCTCTTCCATACAACTCCCATGATCACTTTATTCTTTCTCTCTCTGCTGCCAAATAGAGTGGAGTTCCCGGAGTTTTGACACCTTGTAGAGACATTCCAGTGGATTCTAGCACACCCAAACAGATGGTGTGAAAGGAATACAGGGGAAGAAAATAGAGACCACTGCCAGATTCTCATGTATTCTAGGTAACATTGTGTTCCAGGAGGAGAAAAAAAAAGTAAAAAGGAACTGATATCATTGTTACCGCCTGCTTCCTGAGCCAAGCCACCATGCTTCTGCCAAAGATAACAACGTCTTTAAGATGGCTACAAAAACTCCGAACATTATGTGAGGTAAAAGCAGGAGACCAATGAGGGGGCATAAAACAATCATCTGTATTATTGTTATACTGTGTTACACTGATGCTTACATAAAACAGGATTTTTTTTTCATTTAGCAAGGAATGACATCCAGCTCAAAATAACATCTCTACTTCCTTTCCTTGTCCAGTGTGCTAGAAATGTATACTGAGCTTCCTTGTGAAAGCTAGTGACATGAGGACAAAGTATATGAAATAAACATTAAAGGAGAATTAAATGTTTTTTCCCAGATATAACCAGATGTGTACACACACACACACACACACACACACACAAACACACACACACACACAAACACACACACACACACAAATAGGTATGAAAACATGTTTACCATCATTAGCCACTAGGGAAATGCAAATTAAATCCACAGTGAGATACCTCTACACACCTATCAAGGATGTCTAAAGTAAAAAATAATGACAACACCAAATTCTGGCGAGACTACGGAGAAGCTGGATCACTCACACATCGCGGGTGGGAATGTAAAACAAAAACAGTTTGGAACTTTGGAAAAAATGGGCTGGCAGTTTCTTTAAAAACTAAACTAGCAACTACTATACAACCCAGCAATTATACTCCTAGGCATTTCTCCCAGAGAAATGAAAACTTATGTTCACAAAAAAAACAAAAAACCTGTACACGAATGTTTATAGCAGCTTTATTAATAATAACCCAAACCTGGAAACAACCAGATGTCCAAACTGTATAAACTGTGGTTAAACAAACTGTGGTGCATCCACACTATGGAAGGGAGGGAGGGGCTATGAGAGGGCAGCAGGAGGGGTCTGTGTGGGGGTGGAGAGGTTCTGTATCTTGGTGTCACATCACACTACAGTTTTGCAAGATGTTGCCATTGGGGGAAACTGGGTAAAGGGTACATTTGGGTCTCTCTGTATTATTTCCCGTAGTTGCACATGAATCTGTAAGCGTCTCGAAATAAAAAGTTTAAAAGTATCACTCCTGTTACAATAAAAAATTTAATCTATCCAAACACACAAAGGAAAATACGAATCTTTTGAATAGATAAATTTGAACATTATAGTGATCCAAACAGGTGTCTTTTAAACCTCCACTTAAATGTGTAGATTATATATATGCATATAATATGTGTGTTATATATATACATTACATATTATATGTATTATATGTAACAATAAATTACTTAGATTTAATGAAGAAAGGCGCCATTAGTCTCTCCATGTCTTTATCAACCTATTTAAAAGCTGTAGGTCAGAGAAAAAAAAATTATGGATACTGCACCAAAGATATAGTGGATGGATGATACAAATAACATTAAAGCAGCAGTATGCTCTCTGGATGTGCAAAGATCAAAGTATTCAAGTGCCATCCCCTGGTCATAAATCGGCTTGTCTAGAAGCCATTCACACTCTCTCATCCATGTCCCTTGGGCTCAATGACATGAATTATTGAATGGCTAACCAAAACTGAGATACAGAAGTGAGTTTAGAGCTGGCATGGGACCCACAGAGATATAAAACTCACGACCTTGGCCTCATTGCTTTTCCTGCTTATCAGTTACACAATCACATTTCATTTTGAGAGACCGAAAGGTCACTTTATAAAAGTAAGAGAAGCCACATTTTTTTTTAAGCCCTTTGGTTCTTGAAATGCTCACCTAGATTCTCATGCCTGTATCTAATTTGCCATCAGCCTTTTCTCCCACTCTGGCTCTTCCTGGTCTGCTCCCTTCTCTTCCTTCTTTTATATTCTTTTCCTCCACCTCTCCCTCAGCCCAAAGTCCTCATCTGTCTCATTCCTATTCCTCTCTTTCCACACACAAGCCTTGCCTCCTCTCCAGCTTAATTGCCTCTGCTCAACTCATGTTTTCTCTTTCTTACATCTGACTCTCCTTACTCCACAGTTATATAACCCAGAGCTCAGCCACACGTAGGCCTAGCTAGAAAGGAAATGATTCTGTTCTTAAGTAGACGCTTTTAACTCTACAAAATTTTATAAATAGATCTGGGTTGGTTTTTTTTGGTTTTCTTTTGAATTATACATGACATTTCCCTCAACTTTGTAGAACATCTTTCAACCCTGGCACTGAAAAGGTCGATGAGGTCGATATCTTTCCAACTGTTTGCCCTACATCTGTCTCCCTTCTTCCTCTTTCTGTCTACCCCGGACCTCCCTTGTATAAAACTTCTTGGTTTTATGTTTCTTACATAAGTATTATACCACACATTTTGGTTAGAATTATATAAATACACCACCACCACCACCATCAGCAAAGTTATTTTCAGGCCAAGTCCATAAATGATGATCACCTTGTGCTTCAGTTACTCTAAACTCTGCCTCTCTGCCCAGCATACGTTCTCCTGTGTTCTGGGCTCTGAAAACCCTCAACAGCTTGGGATATTGGGGGTGGAGGGAGGGGTCATGTAAAAGCTACAGTCACATAAATCATGCCATTTCCATTAGGGAAAGCTACTTGAGTGGGATTTTGTGGCTGCCTTGACCATCAGCATCAGGCCTTTCGCCTAGTCACTGGTGAACAAAACCAGGCCAAAAAAAAAAAAATCAGAAAAGGAGCAGTCTCTGGTTTTTAAGCACAAGCTCTTAGGCATGCAGTTCCCGCCAAATCACTGCTTTCATTGCTTTATTTTGTTTTGTTTTTTACTCAACCATTTTATGATCAGTGTGATGACATACTCCAAACAGGATCACTTAGAAAACAAAATAACCAATAAATCACTGAAAAAATTTTAAATGTAAAAGCTAGACCACCCTTACAGTGAAGCCATTTGTGTTTTTCACTCTGAGTCACTTTTCTTGGAAAAGAAACTTGCGTTATGTATCTGAGGTAAGAGAAAGGCAAATGAATTCATGGCTTACCTGGTCATCATAAAGTTGAAAGCCACGTGACTAGATCTCTCCAGTCCTAGGCTCTCCTTAAAAAAGTCGGCCCTCAAAATGAGTGCTTGGACCACAGATGGACCTCACCAGTCAACTCGTGGTAGTAGATGTGTTTTCTGTGTGATTCTGAGAACCCAGTGTGGAAGCAATAAATTATACTATGAAATGAGAGGCAGTAATGACATCTCTTCACAATTAAAAAATAACTTCAGGATTTTGAGTTGCATGGGCGAATCTAAGAAATTTGTTTTGCTTCTAAATGACTGAGAAACAATGTTTCAGTAATTTATTGTTGTATCACAAACCTAATGGCTTAAAACAACAATTCATTATTTCTCACAATTCTGTGGATTGGCTGAGCTTTGGCAGCAATTCTCCTGCTCCATGACGCAGAGGCTGAGATCACTCATGTAGTGGCATTCAGCTGGGAGCTCCACTGGAGCTGGGTCACCCAAGATGGCCTGGCATCTTCCAGATCCTCTGTCCTGTGACCTCATCATTTACTGGTGGAGCCTAAACTGATTTATTCAGCATCTAGAGCATAAGAGAGAGGCTGGAGCCAAGAGGCTGACAGGCCTCCTAACAATGAGGCTGGTAACTGACCCAGTATCACTTTGGCCACAGTCTGGTCAAAGCAAGTCAAGGCCAAGTTGGATCAAAAGGGAGAGGAAATTGATTTCACCTCTCAATGGCGGGAGGAGCATGCATGTTCAGAGGCAGGAGTTTTGGACCCTCGAGTTTAGAGACAATCGGCCACATATAAGCAGTAAGTCCGCCACATTTAAAACAGGGGTGCTTTTATTTATTTATTTATTTATTTATTTATTTATTTATTTATTTATTTATTTTTAAACTGGGGTGATTTGAAATGATCTTGATAACATTCAGAAGCCAATAAAAAATAATAATGCTTGTTTCCTTGCAAACGATATTATCTATTTTTCCTAAGACTATTAGGAAACTTCTTACTGGCCTACCAGTGGGCCCCCAAATTCCCAGTGTTAGAGCCATTCCTATGAGTTCTGTCACCTTTAGAAGACTTGCCTAAAAATATAAGTACCTCTGGCACTGGTCTTAGGTTAACCACTAATGCTTTGAGATGAATCTGAGCTTAGCAACTAAATCAGTGAGAAGTCTCTGAGGCAAAGTGCTTAGTCTACAATCCATGGTTGGACTTTGGCCATCTGAGAGACCTTGAAATCACTTTTAAAATGTTGTGATTGTTATGGGCATTTTTCATCAGTTTCTCAAAGGAGGCAGATACTAAAAAGGTTAAGATTCCTTATTCTAAGCACACAATCACAGGTAAATTTCATTGGGGGAAAGGCAGTGCTAACAGTTTTCTTTGGTGACTACTTCACAACGAAGCATTGAATTGGCCTCTAATTATTTAATATCCTTTACCTTTCTCTCTCTCTCTCTCTCTCTCTCTCTCTCTCTCTCTCTCTCT
>NW_017731402.1:2074759-2154877 GCF_001890085.2 Hipposideros armiger
TATATATATATATATATATATATATATATATATATATATATATGTGGAATAAAGGGTTTTTACTTTGTACCTGTATCCCCCACTGGGGAGAATCCTTTAGAGTCCTCAGTGTGCTTCTGATCTACAATAGTTCTCGAATGGTGCTCCTCAGGGCCCTTCTAGAGCTAAATGAGGCCACGGAGGGGACACGCCTGAGGGAAGAGCCAGGAATGAGTGGGGTTCACACTAACCCTCTTCAAACAGAGCAACCTTTGACTCTATCCTATTATACTTACATATATGTTTTCCTTTGAAGAATGATCTGGGAGGATAAAAACTGTTTGAGAATTACTAACAAGCCCAATGCTCTTATTCCCAAGTGATAAAATGTACACCCCATTCAGTGGGCTTAAATATTTTTCGCAAAGTCTAAAGTCAGAACTAGACTAGAACGGTGATTTGTGTTTCCTGACACTTAATTCTGTAAGTTTTCCAGTCGACACATGACCTCCCCACCAAGAACTGGCCCTGCCACCTTCTCGCAGGCCAGAGTGAGCCTTCCCCGAATTCCAGGACGTGTTTTCCTGTGAAGCCAGAAGTATCTGCAACCAGGAAACAGGCAGTGGGTGAATCAGGAGCTAAGGGGGATTCCACAGGGAAAGCTGCCTGGGCTGAACACCAGGATGGGACATGGGAGGGGAGAAAAAGGGGGCCCTGAGGAGCCCAAGGAACAGGCTATCTCCACGCAGATCTCATTATTCAGCTGTGAACCGGCCCTGACCCTCCCTTCAGCTTTCTTTTTCCACCAGAGGATGACTTTGAAGTACCAACAAACTGCATTGTTTTTTCTTACATAATGCAAAAACACACTGCCCCTGCTTGCTTAATTCCTGACAGCTAGAAAGTGCATTTCAAAGTCATACACCATATTCCAAGCCTTCCAAAATGCCTAAAGGAGAGAAATGCTAGACAAACCCCAATAAAGATATGTGTATAGATTTCCATACTTGCAACGTTAATGGACCTTGACTAAGACCACTGTGATTTTAATACATTGTATTGTTTTATTCCTACTGTATTTTTAAATAGAACATTTCAAAACAATTAGATTAATTAAATATCCACGGGGATGCAGGAAATGTTTTCTTATCACACTTGGGGATTGACCAGCTCAGCTCCTTAGATTTTTTTTTTCAGAGCCTCTTAATGAAGGATTCTCACTCCAACGGAGCTTTGACAACTATCTCAGTCTGTCATTAAAAAGAACATTTCAGTACCTGGAAAAATTTAAGACTCCTTGTGACTTAAATTTGCCAAATGTAGCTGTTTAGTTTAGGGGGAAGCCATCCTTCGCCATGAGTGGCATGCTCTCAACCTCCCTAGCTTATTGTCTGAGAATGCAAAGTGGATCGTGGTCTTGGGGAGTAAAACACAGGTTAGAAAGGTTAGAAAAAGTCACTGAGCAATTTTTATTGTCTATGTTTCGTCAAGATACTGAAAGTTGAAAATTTCACCCCGTGCTAATAACACAGTATTAGTAACACTTGACTGCTTTATTGGAGCCAAACCAACCTCACTTCTGTTCTCTCAAGCCTAAATTCCCAGAGCGGCCAGCTTTTTAAGAAAACAAAAGCTGCCATAATCTCTAGTATAGGCTGGCGTCAAACCACAGGAGTTCTAGCAGAGACCACATATTATCATGAGCTCCAAGCATTAAAGAAGCCTGCGGCATGACTAGCGCTAAGAAAGAAACTCTTAAAGGAGACTCATTTTTCTCCATGATGTCAGCTGCAAGAATAAACGAGTAATGAACAAGAGGTTGGGAGTTCCAAACAAAAAAGACAACAAGTTCCATGCTTTCATGGCCAACTCATTTTATAACCTTGAGTAAAACATTTCATTCATCTAACTGTCTCTATACTGAGAGTTACTGTTTATTCCCTTTGTGAGTGTTGAGTTTGCATAGTTGTATGAGAGATTTCCCCCCCCCTTTTGTTGAGTCACAGGGCTGTCAATATCCATGAAAGACTACCTCTACTCTGTTGAAGCAATACAGCATGGTGGTCAAGAGCATGGACAGCCCCAGGTGACAGGGTTCCATTCATACCCTGGCTTTCTCCCTTGCAACTCTGTGACCTTGGACAAGCTATTTGAACTTCCTGTGTCTCAGTGAATATTGCAGTGACTAATGTCCCTATCCTCCAGGTGGCCATTTTACTCATCTTGTAAAACCTTGTGCTGTTTGACATAATAGTCACCAAATTATGAGGATTGAAAGTAGGAAGTAAGATGAACTGAATTTCTGAAATTTACTGAATCTTGAACATAGAGATAGCTGGTTCAATATCAATAGATAGGGATACTATATCTAACACAGCATCACTATAATTTCCCAATGACAGAGCTTGATATAAATAGTGTGTGTGTGTGTGTGTGTGTGTGTGTGTGTGTGTGTGTGTGTGAAGGAAAATTGGGGAAGAGTTTGAAATTCAATGATTTTCCTGACTACTTTGTTTTCATGTTTTCTCTGCCTTTCATTGTCTTTGATTAGGCTATTTAATAACTGAAGAGACAGAACTTAACTTGCAGAAACTTGTTACCCCTGTCCAGAGAAATGCAACAACCTGTCCAATAGAGGTTCAGTGGAGACCCCTTTCCCACTGTAGAAGAAGCCAATTTTTATCTATTCAAACAAATCGATTTTGGCATTCTTAATTGCCTGTAAATGTATTTGGTCTTTGTTGTCTACTCTGAACCAGTTATAATACTTTCCTAGTTCTCTCACTAGTTCTCTCATTTATTTAACTCATAATTAATGAGTTAAATAAAATCTCTGACATGTAGTCATTTTATATTTGTATAAGACTCATGGTTTTACCTTTAAAAACATTTAACATAAGTAGATAAATATATGTAAAGTCTCATTAATGTAGGCTTATTTTAGGAGGGGGGAAAAAATCTTTCAGATTAGAGTATGTCCAAAAAAATACAGTTTTATTGCTTTCAAGTCTATACTAAGAGGTATTATCTAACAGATACCAATATTTAACAAATGATTTACAATAACTATATCACTTTTCTAAATAAATTGATGCTTCTAGAGCATTTAACACTACAGTATGGTTTAAGAGTTTTTAAACTCTCTAATCTTATTTATACTCTTATAAAAGAAAAAAAATGTGCTATGTAATGAAAGGCTTCAGCCCAATTATTCCAAATAACAAATTAGTGAAATCTTACTTTAATGAAATTTTATGTAGGGAAATTGATAGAACACTGAGTCTTAGAATGGTTGCAGTTGATGACATTGAGACCTAAGACATCAGGTAATACACTGTAGGAAGCCCTTCTAAATTGATCTCAGGTAATCAGCCAGCCCCTGACAGAACACATCTACTAACAGTGAGCTCACTACCTTTCAAAGAAGGCCATTTTGTTGTTAAAAGCTTCTCTGGTTTGAAAGCTTTCTTTGTAATTAATCAAACTCTTCCTCCTTGAAACATCCATCTACTGGTCTTAGTTGCAGTTTCAATATAAATAGAAACATAACCTGTCTTTTACCTTCTTTTTCTTCTAATGGCATCACTTACCTGACATTGGGGATCCTTTTGGGAGCAAAACAGGTCAAGAAGAATTATCATAAACCAGGTCTCCTATATCACCTCAAAGTCAAGAGCTAACAGTTATAAACATAAGACACCTTGGTTGCAGTGGCCATAAACTATCCAAATGGATCCTGTATGAACATAGAGCCTAAGTCCTCACATAGAGGTTACAATGTTACTCCTTGGCTTTCATGGATATTTCTATAGGTAT
The DNA here is from genome assembly GCF_001890085.2 of Hipposideros armiger. Taxonomy (NCBI): domain Eukaryota; kingdom Metazoa; phylum Chordata; class Mammalia; order Chiroptera; family Hipposideridae; genus Hipposideros; species Hipposideros armiger. Next base: position 2,078,555 of record NW_017731402.1, read on the forward strand.
TCCTTTTAAACCCTGAAACTTTGATTGAAAATTAAAAAGTACCCCACAGTCAAAACACCTGATTTTTTCAAAACCAAGACAACTAAAAATAAAAGGTGTTGCCCTGTTCTACTGTATTATCCTATAATTCGAAGTATGTCATAAAATCTCTTTTTCTGCTGGTATTGGAACATTTTCATAGTTTGTCAGAGAACTAGCCAATCTGCTGTTTCATATTATGTACTACAAAATGACCCAAAGGATTCATTTGTTGTGGTACCCTTCGTCTAATGTCAAAGCACAGTAAAAATAATTTATATTATAGTTTGAACATTAAGACATCTAACAGTTTCCTACATGACTTTCTCCTTTTGTCCATCTCTCTCCTTAAAAGGAAAGACTCTTACGACTAGACAACATAACTAAAAAGATTCTCTCATGAACAGAGCAAGCTGTCGAATGCAGGGTCCCTCACTACTTTTGTGAGAAGAGAGAAATTCCTGCATGTTTTACAGAATATTTTGTTAGGAAATAAAGAAAATCTTTCCATTTTCCCTATGTCAGATGTAAAAATAAAAAGCATAGAGGAAAAGAACAGGGCCACAAACTTGATACACTGTACCGCAATAGAGTTTCATCAGATAAACTATGGAGACAGTTTCGATGATGCTCTTGTCAGAAAACACATGGTACCATACACTGTATATGTGCCAGATAGCTTCTGCACTTTCAGAAATGTCATTTCTAAAAACGTCTATCCATTTAGAAAATAAGTATGCAATAAATCTGTAAATATTTATTATAAAAGCAATAAGGAAACAGTAAAGAATAAATGCAGCTTCTGACAACACTGCATAAACTGTTAACGACAGGCCTCTGGAGCCGACAATTCTGTGTCTAGATCAGGGGCCAGGGCCCACATGGGGCTGTGTCAATACATTCCAATTGGCACGGAAGGCATTGATATACCCTCCTGCCATAGGAGGTCCACCTAATCGAGGTGCCAAAGATGAGATATAAAACATATAGATCTTGTATTTCTGAATCCATATGTGTTGCTTGATCGATGAACCAAAATAGCTACTCTTTGGAACTGAGAAGCTGTAAGAACTTGCTGCTGTTCTTTTCTGTTCTGGGTCCTATGGGAAAGGGCTGGGAGACGAAGACTAGGGGGAGAATCTCCCACAGAGAAGAGAATATGCACACTACTGCACGACTTGGATCGCCCTGAGGCTGTTTTCTATGAAAGCACCCTTCCCCTTTGGCAATGGCCTCTCATTCACTTGGCAGCCCAGTTCCCCTCAGCCGACTGAGAAGGTGATTATGAGCTAGATGATGGTGGCATGAGCTATGAATGAGCTCCCCCTTACAGGTAAGAGAACCAAGTTTCATGTTGCTTTACCTTTTCTAAATAACTGTCTTCTGGACAACTTAGCTCAACACTTCTTGACTTAGTCCACGGAATTAGAACATCTGCTCTGAAATGAAGATTTACAGAGGGAATTATACCTACTCCATCTAGAGATTGTCTGCCTCTGATGTCATTCTTGATTAGATGATTTTGGAATTTTGATTGCTTCACATTAGATCATTATGATTTCAAAATGCAGCTTGTAAATGTATTCAGTTCATCAAGGGCTATAAATATAAATCTTTAGCTACAGACTTCTCCTTTGCTTAGTTGGGTCCTCTTAGATGCTCTTAGGTTCGTGAGAGACCAAAAGAAACACCTTCAGGAAAAGGTGAGAAACTCCTACATTAGAAATAATTTTCTAAACATCTGGTCTCATATTCAGGAGTTTGATCATCGTGAGCCGTTTCTGGTTTTAAATTTAAATTTAAATGACTTCAAGGTAATGAAGGCTGACTCTGAAAAGAAAATTATGTAAAAAATTGAAGGACTACTTATGCTCTGTTCAGTAAAACAATTACATGTTAGGCAATAAAGTTTCTCCAGATTTTTCTACACGGTTTTGGGTTCTATCTTCAACTTTCTATTCCAGAGGAAACTATCCATTTTCTATTCACAGTTTCTTGCACTGTAGTGAGAGTTGGATCTAACATGGTGAGATGGGGAGGGGGGAAAGGAAGTATTTATTAATAAAAATAAGAAAGATTTCAAAGTTCCTAAATTAAAATTAAATTTAATGTATTTTAAAAACAAAAATCCCCTGGAATTTGACAGTTCTTTCTTTATTTTAATCAACTAAATATGCTCTAAAAAGTTAAGATTCTATGATTCTACAAGTTTGATGTGAGTTTCACATGAAATCATGTCACTGCTCCTATTTTGGCTTAAGAACTACAAGAAAGAGGAATAACAAGATGTGTATCAGAGTTGGTGGGTCAGTTTGCTGGAGAAGGAGAAAGAAGCATCATTTATTTCCAGAAGACTGCAGTTCAGCGTGACAACCAGCCTATCTGATGCCCAATCATGTGTCATGAGTTATAGTGGTAACTAACTCAGTCTATAGAATAGTGAGCTGCTTCAAGAACTGCCCTCCCCACCCCAGGATTTCAGGTGACTGGCTCCCAACTCTAAATCATCTAGTATCTTACTGTGGATCATTCGTCTACATCATTCCTTTATTTATCATTATTCTAAGACCAGGGCCACATTTGGTTCTAAAACACATTTTTTTGTTCTTTGCATGCCTACTAGCCTATCTTTCCATTTCCTAACTACGTTCTTTAGAAAGGAAGCCCACTTATTGGATAAAACCACGTATCCTCATTGTTTGTCTGAGTATCTTTTCATCTCTCTTTCCCACTGCTCCTATTTGCCTCACTAAGGGAGTGAGCAAGGTCTCCTGTCTCAGGTCACCACCTCAGTGAGGGTCACTTACATCTACTTCTTTTCAGTCACCCTTGCACATCCTGAGAGTTGATACACATTGACAATAGTACTTCTCATTCATTCATTCAGCAAATATTTATTGATGCACCAACAGCTGAGTCATGTAGACTCATTATCTGAGAAGGGAGAGAAGAAAGGAAACGAATGAAATGAGAGCCATAAATCAAAAGGAAGATGCGCTTTCATGGGAACACCAATAAGATCAGGCAGTGCTCTAGCTTCTCAGTTCCTGTGTGGTCCCTCTTTGAATTAGGTAGCACTACCCACCTCACCCCCCCTTAATCGAATCATGTGTGAAGAGTTAAGCATCACAGAGGTGTCATGTTATAGAATGTGTGACCCTTTTATGTACTTACCCAATGGGAATATTAAAGGACAATGAGGGAAGACATTCTCCCACCATATCCAGCCATGTCTCAGTGCATGATAGGAAGAATCAAATCAGTCCAGGAGTCCCAGTTGTGGCTCATGTGCCAGTTACTTGTACTCCGGGCCCCATGAATTTACACTTGCAATTTTAGAGAAGTAGTTTCTGCAGCCAGCTGGCAGCCCAGAAGGATCTTTCTTGATGAGTGAGGGAAGTTGCTCCCCACTCCCTTCGTTGTCATCCTTCACAGCCCCCTCACCTTATCCCCACAGGCCAGGGACTGGTTGGTGGGATCCACACAGACTGTGACTCAGTGACTCATCTCCTTAGCATGACTTGTTTGTAAAGGTCACTCGCAACAACCACAGCAGCAGGGCCCCAACCCCGCAGTAGGTATTTGTCAAAAATGAGTCAAGACAATAAGGGACTATTGAAGGAACATCTACATTTGGGTAGGAGGGGAGCAGTGTTTGTGGCCTGAGGTGATATTCAATTGAACACTTCCATCTGCCCTTTGGAGAAACTGGACCCTCACAACAGAATCCGTTCTTGTTTGTGGCTAGTTATTAACTAGAGACCACAGACTCATATCTACCCATGAATTTGTCCATTGTAATGACGCCCACATCTGCCTCAAGTCGATAGCACCCTGCTCTGGTGCTCCAGGTCCCCTTGGTGCTGCCAATAACAGGCAGTGAGACAGAAGCAGCCTCACACCTCAAAGCCAAATTCACCCTAAAACTTTCAGAATTTCAAAACTGTCAAGAAGAAATGAAATAAAATTAAAACCAGCAAAGCTCCTAAGTGCTGGTTTTCGTTTAAGGAAGGCATATCATAAAATAAAACAAAAGCAGGCTGTCATAGTCTTTCGCTGTAAAAAAAAATGGCTTGGAGTCATTCAAATAGACACAAAAAGAAGTAGTAGGCAAGTTACTAGCGATTGTCTATAAAATTACTATGAACAGATGAGTAGCTCTAGAGAATTATGGGGAATAATTTTCTCAGTAAATAGTTCAGGAACTACTTGTAGGAGGAGCTCACATTTGTTAGGTGCTGACTTATGTCAGGCAGTCTGTGACTACACATATCATCTTATTTCATCCTTAAAACAGCCTTTTTTTGGTAAATAGTATTATTCCCAATTCATGGATAGGAAAATTGGGACTTAGGAAATTGAAATGTCATGTAAGTATGGTGAACTTTTAGTGAGCATTTGTCCTTTTTATGGCTTCCTAGTCACGAAACAGCCTTACTATTTGACCCTTCCCTGGGTGATTCTTGATGGTCCTATTAATACAGCCTCACCAGACACTCTTCTTCTTCCCACTGGCATACAGAGCACGGGAGTGCAGCAGGTCCATCCAAAGCTCCAGCCCAGGACTTGCCTCCGGAGGGTAAGATACAAAAGTGCAAAGCCAGCTGGAAAATTACTCCCAGTGGCACTGGTAAAGTGGGAAGTCTAGTTACAAGGCCACAATGAGAGTCTACAGGAGAAAAATTAAGTAACAATACACATAGTGTATGATGAAGTACCAGGAAGGGTATATAGGTGATCAGTCATGGGACTCCTGAACTAGAACTTTCCTTATGGGTTGCAACAGTCAGGAGAGACGTTGATGGAGAAACTGGCCTTGATCACACCTTGAGGCGGGCATAGGATTTGGAGAGGGGAGGTTGCTCCTGATTGCAGGGATGCCCTAAGAAGATGAGCTCAGGGACCTGCCAGATTCAAACAGAAACGGCACAGGGAAGGCTAGTCAGGGGCTTCAGTGTCGGGGCGAAGAGCCCCGGGGGCGTTACTGAAGGCTGTTCAGGCTGGATGCGCACAAGCCAAGTGAAGTTTCAGAAAACCGGCCTGGCAGTGCCAGGCAAGATGAATGTGGAGAGCAAGAGCACAGTAACAAGGCTGGTAAGTGTTTCTTGAAGGAGGGCTCCTGACCCAGGCTCTATTTAGAACAGGAGGCCCAGTACTGGACGTTCAGTGACATGGTAAAGACATGATGAAGTTGTTGTTGGCAGGAATAGCTTGAGGGAACCACCACCAGGGAAAAGCCCAGGAAGAGGCAAGGGCAAAGGAACTCTCTCCTCTTTATTCCTTTCACAGCTTGCACCCCAGCACCCAGACTCAGTGATGGTCCAGTTCAATGGTCTAGGGGTTTCCAGCAGTACCGCTCCCCACACCACCACCCCAGGGTACCGAAACTCAAGTCTCAGCCCCCAAACCCAAGGATCCATTTGGTTCTCACTAAATACGGGAGCCATCTGTTTAGCAACCTCAGGATCACCCTGCCTACCCCTGTATTTCCCTTTAGAATTGGCTAAGACAGTTGTAATTTCCCCTCATCTCACTGAGAGCTAGGGGTTTCGGGACCCAGGAAACTAGGTGGCTCTCACGTTGTAGGTATGAGACATTTGTCTAAGGAAGAGCCTGAGGACTGTGCTAGATAAACTGATGATTGCAGGGGGTGGGGGGGATTTAAGATTTTAAAAAACAGGTAAGCAATTGTACAATAGTTATGTAAGATATAGTCGCTGGGGAAAGTGGGTGAAGGGTCCATGGGACCTCTCTGTATTCTTTTACAACATTTTGTGAATCAATAATTATATAAAAATAAAAAGGTTTTAAAAACTTTTAATTGGAATTATTAGTAGCATAATTGCAAAGAAATACATGGCACTGGAGGAATTCATATATTACTCTGTGATTAAGTAATGATCCAACCTAGAGTGGAGTCCCCAACTTCCTTCCAAGTTCAAGTCCTGTCCCCCTTCATACTCCCATTCAGTGTATACTTTTTCTGATCATCAAAACCAGGGCACTTCACTTGGCCTGTCCTTGGTATTGGTCAGGCTCTGCCATGAAGGTCATTTCCATGTGTGCCTTTCTCCCAGGTCAAACACAAATTCCTTGAGAACAAGAATCATTCTTTTTTTAAAAAGATTTTTATGGGGGGTTGGGGGAGGGGAACAGCGTTGGGGAATCGGGGAAGGAACAGACAAGTTGCTGTCGTTTTGTTCTTCAGTCTAGTCGTGGAGGATGTCGCTTCACTGGCCCATGTTACATTATCATTGCACTCTTCCTGGGTGAAGCAGTCACTTGCTGGCCATTGGACTGCTGCTCACAGCGGCTCACAGCAGCTCACGAAAGATCATGCCAGCTGCCAGCCAGCACCACTGCAGCCTATGCCATCATCGGTGACCCACGGCAGCCCCGCTCCAGGTTGAGCTGTCATTCACCATCTTAGCTGTAGAGGGTGCAGCGTCACTGGCCCGCATGTGGGATTCAAACCGGGGCCCTGCTGCTCAGAGCTGGCGTCCCAAGTCAACTCTTAACCAACACCCCACTCAGCTGGCCCACAAGAATTATTCTTATTTGTATGTGTGTACCTATAGGCAACAGTAGATGCTCACTAAATGTAAGCTGAATGAAGAAATGAATCAATGATGTCAAAGAACTCAAACGAAAATGAGACAAAGGCTTGCTTCTATACCTTACCTGAAAATTCCCATTTTTGTGTAGAAAATAAGCAGTCTTATCCAAGGAAGACCAATTTCCAGATAAGTAATCACTCAGAGATGCACATCACACTCCATATGAATCATTTTGCAAAATGAAAGACGAAAGCTGCATGAAATAAACAATTATGGCAAGACTGAGTCTCTGGGCTATAAGATGAAACTAAAGCAACATCTGCCAATCCTGACAAATGAGTCTGCTCAGGTCAAACTTGGGAGCTGGGGCTCTGCCTTAGGGGCTGTGCTGAGGTTCAAATGATCACTTGAGGAATAAGTGCCATATAAAAGAATCTCAGTTTTCTGTTCTGTGGATAATTGACAGACCACAAGAACCAGCTTCTACTTCCACCCAGAAATCTCTGACCTGCCTATGTGCTAAGTAAAGGGAAAAAAAAAACAAAAAATAAACACCCAGCTATAAGAATGTTATAAAATGCATTAGAAAATACAAAATTATTCCAAATTTATCCATGCTACCACTCATTTGAAAGCTCATCAGATCATTGAAAGCTGACTGTACTGTAAAAGGCAAATAAAGTATGAAAGCACTGACTCTTGCTACTTCTTATCAGGGCTGATGGTTTGTGAAATCTAAAAGGAACTTCCTTCCTTCATCTGTCCTGCCCGTCTCTCTTGGCTTTTTCCTTTCTAAAGAGACTTGGTTCCCAGTGGAGTTTCATGATACAAACAAACAAAAACCTTAAAGAATGAAAATCTACAAAACCCATAAGTGGGGAATATTAGACAAAGAAGAAGGTAGCTACTTAAGACAACTGTGTATTCTACTACCTCTTCGCTATTCACACAGCATATACTAGAGATGGCCAACTAACCAACAGAAAGACAGAAGGGGAAGAATCTTTTCAGAAGAGAGCCCAAGAATAAACTGTAAAATTGTGGGGGTGGGGGGGAGGGCTTTTTGAATGCTTACAGCATTAAATCTTTCATTTTGGGAAAGCCTTTAAAGAAAAGAATAATTTCCCAGTTGTGTGGGGGAGGGGTTGTCTACAATGAAACCAGACTAAGCTTCAGGAGGTATATTATTGGAAAACCAGCAAAGGAAGAGGCAAAGATGAACCATTAGAGCCCAGCCCACAGCAGAAGGGGGCCCCAGGTGGGTATGAAAAGCACACAGGGACACAGCTATCCCTCTTGCAAAAGACAGCATTAGCTTGTGCCATCTTCAATATCTATGATGCTAATTCAGTACTGCTTGAGGAAAACCACCACGTATGGGCCCATCTGTTCTTTACATCCCTATGACTATATTCTTTGCCGATTTAAACACAATTTATAATAGCTTTTTTTATGTTACAAATCCATAAAACAGACTCTTAGCTATACTCTGAATTTACTTGATAATATTTAATATGTCAATGTGCAAATGGCACGTGTAACGACCTGGGAGATTATTTGGTCAGATTTCAATGTGAATCGCTCTGGTTTTTGGGTAGGACATGAACTCTTGAGCCTCCCATTATATTTCAAAATCCTTCCTAAAATTGATTATTTGGTGACTTCACAAGAGTTCGCACAGCCTTGCAGAAACATTTTCAAAACTCATTCTGCCCATAAGCCATTTTGAGCCTGCACAAGAGGCACTGACCACATTCCCAAGGTCCCATGTTCCTCTCCGAGGGTCCCGTGTTCCTCTCCGATGTTCCCTCTTCCTTTCTCTCACACAAGAGAAAATAAGTATCCTTCTGCTTCAGACCCATCCGGTCAGGAACGAGTCAATGTCAAACCACATCGTGATTCCAACTGGCACAGAGATGGCTCTCCCCAGACTACCAAGTACTTTCTCCTACACGATCTCATTTGAGCCCTACAGTCCGTCTCCCAAGGATGAGAAAAATAAATATTTAATGAGCCATATGCAAAGCCCTGTGCTGGATAAACACACATTTCCATTCCTTTAATCCTCCCAAGAACCCACAAGGCTGTTAAAAATCTCCCTTATTACTGATGAGGAAACGGGGCCTCAGAGAGGTGACATGCCTGACACGTCCCATGGCTGGTAACGGTCAAATCAGGAAGCACAGCTAGGTCATCAGGCCCCAAAGCCCAGGCCTGTCTCCCTAGGCCATGTGCAGTCAGCAAATCACGTCAAATCTCTCTGCTTTGCTACTGTGCTGTCTCGCTCAGGCCTAGAGCTTCCTCTAGCCCAGGGGTCGGCAAAGTTTTGAGATGGAAGAGCCGCCAGGAGTTGGCAAACTGCGGCTCGTGAGCCACAGGCTTTGAAGTAAAATTGAAAATGAAAATAAAACTATCATAGTTTCTCTTATAAAGTCTCTAAAGGATATTATTCACATAATGGTGATTATGTAAAAATATATTTATGGCTCTCGAATAATTTTTAAATTGTTGTGAGGGACAGGATTGGCTCTTCCAGGGGTCAGCAAACTTTTGAGACAGAATGTACCCAAAGAGCTGTATGTGGCTCACAAGCCACAGTTTGCCAACCCCTGCTCTAGGCCTTCGGTGTAGAAAACACTAGCAGTTTGGTGAAGAGACCAACAGCCTTCAAAGAACTGCAGGCTGAGTGTCTGCCTCTATTTTTCTGGCCTGGGGGAAGCGGAAGTGCTATTCTAATAACATAATACCAAATTTTGTGAGCATGGGGAATGGGTGGGGGTTGTAAGAGAGGGCCTCTCTCAGGTGAACAAGGCACCGGTTAGATTGGCAGCCACCTTCGGTCCAAATGCCATAGGTCTTTGAGTGCTCATGTTTCTATTGAGTGCCTTTATTATAAGGTGATCTTCAAACGTCTAAGAAAATTTTATACCAATTAAATACTCTGCATATTTTATGATTGAGGACTTATGTAATATTAACTTCTGTAAAAAAATAATAATAATAAAGTCATCATCTGCTTTAAAAAATAAGTTTGAAAACATGGTCCAGAGAGATGGACCCTACAAAGACACCCCTCAAAATACATTATTTCATATACTGTTATGAAACACACTTTTGATAAGTGTATTCATTTGCTAGGGCTGCTTTAACAGAGCACCGCAGACTAGATGGCTTAAACAACAAATTTAATTCCTCAGTTCTGGAGGCTACAAGTCCAAGATCAAGATGTTGGCAGGTTTGGGTTCTTCTGAGTTGTCGCGCTCTCTCTCTCTCTCTCTCTCTCCCTCTCCCTCTCTATCTCTCTCTCTCTCTTTTCTCTCTCTCTCTCTCTCCCTCTCTCTCTCTCTCTCTCTCTCTCTCTTTCTCTCGCTTTATTTGTAGATGGGTCTTTTCCCAGTGTTTTCACATGGTCTTCCCTTTGTGTGTGTCTGTGCCTGAACTTATTCTTCTTATAAGGACAACCATTGAATTGGATCAGGGCCCACCCTAATGATCTCATTTTTAACTTCATTATCTTTTCAAAGACCCTATATCCAAATATAGTCACATTGTGAAGTACTAAGAGTTAAGGCTTCAACATATGAATTTTGAGGAGACATAATTCATCCCATAACAATAAACATTGGGTATCCCTAAGCTTAAGTCCCAAAGCCACTACCTAAAGAAGAGAGATTCCCTGTGGCCAGTTAAGAGAAATACAATATTCTAACAGATAGTTAACTGAGCTGGATAAGAAACAGACTCATAAAAATTGAAAGGCTGACAAGGACAAGGGCCTGAATCCAAACCTGTCCAGCCCCTGCTTGGATGCAAATGAGGGAGAACCCCAAACAAAGCAAAATACCTTCATAGTGCCAATTTTTCTTCAACTAGTGTATTTCTGTACATACCTGAAAATGATTATAAAAGTAGATCTTTCTAAAGTTGCACCCAATTGCATTTTCCAAAGATGGCCACAATATTTTCCATCCTATATACTCTGTTTATAATGTGATCTTGACACTCCCCCCATTGAGAGGTAGGGTCTATGTTCCCGCCCCTTGAATCCCAGTGCAGAAGTGATATTATGTGACCTCAGCTTAGGTTATAGAAGGCCTGATTCTTTTAGGAAATTGGCTTTGGAGTGTTGAGCCCTCAAGTAGCAGTCTCACGACCTTGAGGCTACTAGTCCACATGGAGAACCCATGTGATGGGGCCCTGAGACTCCACGAAGAAAGAGAGTTAGACCAGCTGCCACTGCTTCAACTCCAGTTACATCTAATTGCAACAATGTGTAAGACCCAGAGCCAAAACCACTCAGCCAGGCACCTCCCAAATTCTTGACCCACAGAATCCACAAGCATAATAAAATGATTGTTGTTATTTTAAACCACAACATTTTGGGGGTAAATTGTTACGCAGCAATAAAAATATTCTAATTAAGTCTTTCTGATGCTAATTTGACTTTTTTTCTCTCCAAAAACTTAGTCCAAATGAGTAAAAGGATCATTTCCTCTTGGCATGTCTATAGATTTTCTATTCACCATCCCCTGCATCTGCAAATGACAAAGTCAAATGACCTATTTGTAAGATCTGTTATGGACTGAGTTTTGGTCCTCCAAAATTAAATTCAGAGGTTGAAACCCCAACTCCAAATGTAACTGTATTTGGAGATAGGGCCTTTAAGGAGGTAATTAAGGTTAAACAAAGTCTTAAAGGTAGGACTGTAATCCAACAGAACTGGTGTCCTTATAAGAAGAGGAAGAGACACCAGGAAGGTGGGGGCACAGAAGAAAGACCATGTGAGACACAGGGAGCAGGAGGCCATCTGCAAGCCAGGAAGAGGGGCCTCGTCAGAAGCCAGCCATGCCTGCACCTTGAGCTTAGACTTCCAGCCTCCAGAACTGTGAGAAAATACATTTGTGTTGTGTAAGCCATTCAGTCTGTGGTACTTTGTTATGGAAGCCCTAGCAAACTAATACAAGATCTTTCCAAACATCCTAACTCTAGTTATTTTTCAATGATTCTGTTTAAAATGCAAATAAATCATTATAAATCATGAATAACATTTTAGGCATCAATCTGTCTAAGCTTTTCCAGTGGGAGAACTGATTGAGAACAGATTTCATTGGGGTGGAGGAAGAGGAAAGACAGGTATAAGAGAGAGTTATAATGTGGAGTAAGCTGCGGAAACCTGCACAGGGAGGGGGAAACTGGGGGAGTGGCTGGAACATCAAAGGGCACCTGTTTTTAATGTACAGTTCACTGGTTCCTTTTTTTTTTTTTTTTAGTAAATGTATAGAGTTGCGAAACCATCATCACAAGCCAATTTTAAGAACATTTTTTTTATCACCCCTAAAAGATCCCCTGTGCAGTACCCACCATCTGAATCCTAAGCCACTAAACTCACGACATAGTAGGAGACAATGCAGAGTCGAAGATGTTGGTTAGAAGCATCTGGGAGGTCTTGTAGACTATTAGGAGTTTAAAGTGGAACCACCACTTTCGAAAGCAATGTGGCCATATAAAGTTGAAAATGCTGACATCCAATGACCCAGGAATTCCTCTTCTAGGTATATGTCCTAGAGACTCTCTCCCATCTGCACAGGGAATCACATACAGAAATATTCACTACAGCATCCATTGTAAAGTGATATTTGGAAACAATTCAAATGTCTATCAGTGTGAAATGGATAAACAAGTTGCAGTGTATTCAGTATAACGTGATCCACTTGAACAGCCATTGAATAAACTATAACTACAAGAATCCTTATGAGCAAATCTCATATGAGAAGGTTGAGTAAAAAGAGGAAGTTGCCACATAATATATACCGGGGTGCCAAAAAAAATGTATACAAGTGGACTCTGATTAACGTTGCTCAAGCAGTAGTTTGCTGTAATCAGAAGTGTCTGGACACTAATGGTGACCACTTTGAGCACCTCTTGTAATTGCAGAGGTCAAACGTGACTTGTATTCATCTTTTGTTATTGGTATATATTTAGTATTACAATTTTAATACAATTTTTTTCCTTGCTTAAAATGTGTATACATTTTTTTGGCACCCTATGTGTGTGTGTGTGTGTGTGTGTGCACGCGCGTGTTGTGTATGTATATATATATATATATATATATATATATATATATATATATATATCTTGTAAAACACTATTTGTGTCTAAACTAAAAACCATAAACATAAATTTTTGTAGGTAAGGCCCGTATTTAAATTCTATTCCTTAAAAAAAAATATCGTGACGCAATGTGTCCTAATGCCAAGATTTTGATAATGCATAAAGATAATATGCTATGCCTGTCTTTGTAATATTTCATGACAATATTGTAAGAGACAAAAGGAAAGTGTTTCTTGAAATTATACACACACACAAAAAGCACAAGAGTCATCCGTTATATTCCACGGAGTTCACGCATCCTTCACTGAGTCTTTAAACATATTTTTAGGTAGTTGCTCTGTACTGAGCAGGCGCTCTGCACAATGCTGGGTGCATTCTCGTGCCTTATCTCATTTCATCCACAGGTCAGCTCCTCCGGGCGTCCACGTTTCCAGGGCGTCCTGTCACCTAAGCCTGCACCTACCCCGCTGCTACCGTTCCTTCTCTCCTTATTCAACAGCCGAATGTCTGCCGAAGGCAGATGATGTCTTTGTGTTTGAGCAACAGACAACTAGGACTGTGGGGCTCATAAAAAGATAATTAAGTCTTTAGCCATTATTGAATGTGGCAGGGGGGACAGCCCACAGAGCCTTTACCCCGCCTTCTCAGAGGCCGTGCGGGGAGAATGAACAATTCCAGGAAACCCGAGGCCAGGCAGCCATGGACTTAGCATCTTCACCGCTACAGGCTTCTAGCAAGATCAGATATTTTTCAAGCTTAGATTTTTTTTTTTTAAGATTTTTATTGGGGAATTGGGGGATGGGAACAGTGCTGGGGAATTGGGGGAAGGGGAACAGACAAGTTGCTGTTGTTTTGTTCTTCAGTTTAGTTGTGGGGGACGTTGCTTCACTGGCCCAAGTTGGCACCATCATTGCGCTCTTCCCGGGAGAGGCAGATCAGTCGCCGGCTTCTGGACGGCCGCTCACTGTGGCTGCTGGCCGCTCACTGCGGCTGCTGGCCGCTCACGCTGGCTGCTGGCAACCCACTGCCACAGGGGCTGCAGCCTACGCCGTCGCCGGTGACTCACAGCAGCCCAGCTCCAGGTTGAGCTGTTGTTCAGCATCTTAGCTGTAGAGGACAGTGTCACTGGCCCTCATATGTGGGATCTGAACCGGGGGCCTCTGGCATCCCAAGCCAGCTCTTAACCATCACGCCACTTGGCGGGCCCTCAAGCTTGGATTTTTACATCAACACATTCCCAATTTTTCCAAAGGGAACGTGGCTGTCATGGGGCCCCTTTTACATGACTAACACAAAGCATAAGACTCCCGTGCTGAAATTTGAGACCTGCATTATCTGACCCTTTAATCTTTGCTCCCTACAATGCAAGCTGCGGCCACACTACACTTGTTTTCTGTAGACGCCCATGCTCGCCTCCTCGCTGCCCTGTCTCACGTGCTCTCTCAGGTTCGGGTTCTCTTCCTGCTCCTCTTCGCCTCGCTTTCTCCCACATCTCAGGATGTGCAATTCTTCCCCACAATCCGGAGCAGCTCAACGGTTCCTCCCTCCTCCCGTTTTTCTCCAGTAGACGCCGTAGTCCGGCCCGAGTGCATTTGGCCTGTATATCTCTCTTGAATCAAAACAGATTTTGCCATATATTATTGCTATTCATTTTACAATTTTTTATCTTTCCAGTTGTGGTACAAAAACAGAAGAGATAATGTTTTATTTATTTTTAAACCATTCAAATTGCCTAAAACTGAACATACAAGGGATGCTTAGCAAATGTTTGTTAAGTGACTAAATATTTCTAGTTTAACATTTCAGGCTGTTTGTTTTCACTTTAGCAGTTGGGCTATGTGGACAAATTTGCTATGTAGGGAACCCAGATAAACCTTTTACTTTCCGGTGACCTAAATCAACCTATTCATAGAAATCAGAGGACCCGGACAATGGAACTGTTATCATATACTCCTGACCAGTAGTTCTCGGCCCTGGCTGCACATGATGATCACTTTGAAGCTTGGCAGAAACCAATAGCCAGGCCCCTTCTTGAAGTAGCTGATCTGGGACAAGGCCTGGATAGCTGGAATACCAAGAGTTCCCCAGGGAATTCGAATGTGCAGACAGGGCTGTGGACCAGCGCCCTACATAGCCATTTGAACACACAGGGCGGAGGTTTGGGTACACCAGCTTTGAAAGGCAGCTTGAACAATGAAGAGAGCAAAGGGAATGTCAACCCTATTTGCATCAAAGACCACAAACTGCTTAAGCACCACCTTCCCAGCAGTTTTTATTCAAACGATGGTTGAGCTCATTTGAAGCACATCTTATCTATTTGTTAAAGCACTTACAGGATTCTCTTAAATGCATAGGCAACTTCCACTCTCCCACTTCCCCTTGTCCTGTCAGCAGTTACTGCATGAATTTGAAAGTCATAAAACTCCTTTTCTTAAATAAATATGTTTAAAAAGTTCTATAAACTATGTATCTACTAAAAGAATATGCATGCTGGACCATGTAGCCATAAGCAAATATGGATACAAAGTCCTGTCTAGTGAAAAGAGTAGAATATAAAATAGCACTAAATGCAACTGTATGCAAAGTAATGCAAATATTAGGCACTTTAATTTAGTGGAATATTTTTCATCAACCAGGTATAATATAGAATGAAGATTCAAAATTATCTTAATAGTGGTATATAACTCAGACATTTACCATAGGTTGATTTGCCATCTAATTAGGGCATATTATCATCAGTGTTTTTACAACATTCTTCAAGCAAAAGCTGCTCTGTGTTTCTGTCTGAAATGAGTTTCTTTCTCAGGTGCTCTATTTTGGTGGTCTCCTGACTGTGGGTTCTTTAGAAGGTTTTAGTTCTGTGATTGTTTTTTTATCTTCCCCTTGAAAGCGCCTCCTCTCCCTTGAGCGACATCACTTAATTGGACAACTCTGGAACTACATTCTTGCTGCTCTATCAGCCTGGAAGTTAATTCCTTGTAAACTGAGTATTTTTGTCAACTCGGGGAGATGACACACACTTTGCCTTAAAAATCAGTTCTTAAAGCTTGAAAACAATTGTCCCTTTTGTCTTTGGAGGAAATGAAGTGGCAACGTACAATCTTCACTTTACATAATGCCTGTCTTTTAGAAAAGTAGGCATCAATCTAGTTACATTTTCAAATTCTAAGCTACCTAGCTAGGCACCCTAAGAGTATGTCATTGATAAGGGAATAGAGCTTTCCTAAGTACATAATAACAACAAGTGAAGCTAGTGTTTGATCATATACTATAATCGACGAAGGTGTCAGAGAGCAGACACTCTCATTCATAATAGGAGTATACACTGTTGATGTGAACGTAAAATGGCGCAGCCGCAATGAAAAACAATATAGAACTTCCTCAAAAAGTTAAAAATAGAATGACCATGTGATCCAGCAATTCCACTTATGGGTATATACCCAAAAGAACTGAAAGCAAGATCTCAAGGAGATGTTTACACTCCCAAAGTTCATAGCGTTATTCACAACAGCCAAGAGGTAGAAGCAACTCCAGTGTCCACTGACATATGAATGGCGAAATAAAATTTGGTATATACATAATATGGAATATTATCCAGCCTTAGAAAGGAAGGAAATTCTGACACGTGTGACAACATGGATGGACCTGAAGCACATTATGCTAAATGAAATGAGCCAATCACAAAAAAACAAATACTGTATGATTCCATTTACAGGAGGTATCCAAAAGTCAAAATCATAGAAATGGAAAGTAGAAAAAAAATTGTTCCAGGAAAGGGGTGGCAAATGGGGTAAATGAAAGGGGGCAAGTGGGGAGTTATTTAATGGATATAGAGTTTTGGTTTTGCAAGAAGTTCTAGAGATTGTTTGCACAGCCATGTGAATAGACTTAACACTAAGAGACTGTACACTTAGAAATAGTTAGAATTTCTAAGTTTTATGTTACATATTTATTTACCACAATAAAAAAAAATTTAAATATTTTTTTAAAGAGTAATAGTGTAAATTGAAACAACTGTGAAGAAAAATTTAGTAAATATCTATTTATAGATATGTAATATAGGTTTATATTTATAAATCTATATAATATAGATTTATAAATATGTAATTTATATTTTAAACAAATGTATTTATGTATAATTTATATATTTATAAATATATAGTATTCATAAATTTTTATTATGTAACACCTACAAAATTTTCCGTTCACATACCTTTTGACTCAGCAATTCCACTTATAAAAATTGAAACTACAAATATACTCACACATGAAAAATTAGGTACCTATGAGGATTTTCACTGCAACAGTGTTTAACACAGCAAAAGATGGGAAACCACTTAGAATGTCATCCATGGGTCCTTTAAATAATAAAGTCAAAGAATTTATTTAAATAACATATATTTGGAATCATTCCATAATAATTTGTATAAACTCTGGTACATCCATAGAATGTTGAAAGATAAAAGAGTCAGCTTTATATGAGTTTTTATGGAACAATCCCATTTACATTGGTTTTGTTTGTTTTTTTAAGGAAAAAAATCAAGGGCAGGTAAGTGTTTTCACAAAGCTGGAACATTTGGAAGAAAACGAAGATATAGGTATATCTCTGTATATGCACATCTTTATCAAGATACAGAAGACACTGATAACTGCGTGCCTGGAGTACAGGGATGAGAGGACGATATACTTCTCACTGTGTATTTGACGTATTATCGTATATTTTCCATTTGTGCCATAGTAGGGCATTGGGCCGCAAATATCCTAATCCTAAGGAGAATTTTGCTGTCAAAAGTAGCTGCTTTTCGCCTACCTTCCTTCCCTCCCAACTCCCTCCGTCTCTTTCAGCCTCATCCCTCACAGGAACAGTCATGTCTCAGCAGGTGGTTCCATCCACTTTATTCCTCTCTAGACAAAGGTATGTGCTTTTCCTTGGTAACTGACTTCAATTAAGCACACAATAATAAGGGGTCATGTAAAAAGCTAGACTTTCAGGTTAATACTATTAGGTAATAATATCTTAACTCTGTATAACAGGGGTAAAAGAACACACACTAAGTTATGTGTTTGTGATGAAAAAAATATACCACTTTTAACATTTACACAAGACTCTGTAGTAAAGATTTTAATAGCTTTTTAATTATTTTGGATGCAGGATGAATATTTCTTTGAATGCAATATAATATGAAACAGGTCATGAGGGTGTCAGACTCTCTATGGGTGATATGCATAAATATTACATTCTCTGAAACACTAAGAATTTCATGAGAGGGTATTGTTAATAGCCAGCCAATTTGTCATCAATGCAAACACCTTCCTATTAAACAATTAGTTAATATACTAATTTATATTTTTAAATGAAAGAACAAGAGCTAGAGGATTGAGTATAATATTCAAAATTACAAGGATCACCCCCCAAAAAATTAATGCCAATGTAAATATCAAATACTCCCCTTTGCTCCATGACCATGGTAGTCAGTAGACCCCAGATGGCAGCTCAGACTTCTTTAAATCGCAGAGGTTCTGATGCCAGCAAAGGTGATTTTTCCCCACCCTTCCTATGGACAGAAGATACCTTACTATCACCCTAGTCAGAACTAAATGCATTAAAAAAAAAAATAGGGAGAAATGACAAATAGCTGAGGAAGATTTGGTTAGATGGGCCTGGTTTTTTATGTTGCCTAGACGCATAAAAAGTGCTGCAGAGTCAACAGGCCCAGGTTTAAACCCCTGCTCTACCACTTACTAGTCACAGTGTATTCATTCACAAAATGGCAGAAATAATGACTTCCTCATTGGAAGGCTGGACACGAACTGGAGGTTCCCCGTCCTGGTGCCCATTGCTACCCAGCATGCACTTCCCTGCTCGCAGTCCTTAGGCCGCACTGGCTCTGACTCGACCCCCAACTCCAGGGCAGCCATGTGACCCACACCTAAGCCAGTCAGCACATCGCATACCCCTGGCTGCCGTGATTGGTTCAAGACAGAGCATGGGATCCAAATCAGGCCAAGGAAAATTAGGCCCAAGATTTTTCTCGTTGTTGTCCAACTGTTAGAGGAAAATAAGGTATTTTACCAGCATACAGGAATCTGGAATGATACTGGCCTGGGGGTTACAGGCAGCTATTGTACCAATAGGTACAATAGGAGTTCAAGAATGACAGGATCGTGAAAGAGAGCAGAATGGAGAAGTAGAAAGATCCACACCTATTACTGAGGCCCACAAGCTATCTTTGTGGCCAGGCTGCTCCTGAACTCTTCTGCAAGGGTGCCTAAAATTTGTTTTTTAAGCTTGTTAGGTTGGGTTTTTCTGGCACTTGCAACTCAATGAGCCCTAACTGATCTATAATCTTCTTTCCATCTCCTGCCTCTCAATAACGACGAGTTACCACATTGAAGTTCTTCTGTGGGAAAAGAAAAGGAGTTTTCCTCTTTGTCTTCCCTCTTCCCCGCAATAGAGCAATACACAGAAACAGCTTGCCAATGGCTCCGATTTCCTTTCCCAAACAAGCACCTCTGGGTCACATTGGAAGAAAGTCCATCTAGAGTCAAAAATAACCACCTGCTTTTCTCTTCATCATCCTGGAAGGGGTAGGCACATTTCTCATCCTTGTCTCATCACATTTTTTTCATTGCATCCCTCCCCCTCCATTTTCCCCGTCAGTGAAGGTCCCATATGGACACCCTGATTTTAACACCGTCCTTGCTTTGCAGTCTTTTCATACGGCAGTCTATGGCCTCAGTTGTTACTGCCATACGTTTCCTCTCCTCCTCCATATTTCAGGACCGGAAAACGCTTGTTAAACATTTGCTCCCAACACCTACCAGTGGATCTTCTTTTATTAAGGAGGGAGCTCTGTGTGGTGGAGAGATGGTTTCAGTCAACCTTGAATTTATAAATAGCTAACACTCCAATTGGTTGTGAGCCTGGCAGAACGGGTAACATATGCATGCCCCCCATTTGAGTGGGCCCAGCTTATGTTATGTTGAGCAATTTTTTCTAGAAATGAATAAAAATCAAATTATGACAAAATGTCTTAATTCCCTATTATTCATCTCAGATGCTAGTTTTTAATCATACACTCCATAACTTGAATCAAAATCCCTATCATTCGAAGATGAACAGCAACTCTTTTCCACAGAACGGAGCAGCAAAATATACTTGTGTACCCTATGATTTGTTACAACATATTAAAATTGTAGTTTGGGTTTGCTTTTACCTTAAAACTCTGAAATAAAAACAAAATGACAAAACATAAAGCAAAATGAATCCTCAAGAACTAAGAATGTTGTTACAAATTTACTTTCTCTTCACTTTCCTCTAAAATATTATAAAACCTTTGGAAAATCCAGCCAACCTTGCTGTAACCTCTGGTAATTAGAAACAGAAAGAGGCTAAATAAGATTCAAGAGTCCACCTCACCTTATCTGTCAGTTTTAGCCTGCTCTCATACAAAAAAACCCATAACTCCAAGGAGTAGCCAAATTGACTCACATTGTTTTTTTCCTTTACTCTCAGCCCCTTCAAGTCATGAGGAAGAGATGACAGGAGAGAAGGAAAGAGAGAATAAAGAAGTTATGGCCACAGGCCCAGATAATCTGCTGAGTCTCCAAACTCAAAAAACTGAAAAATTGGTTCCCAGACATGTGACTTGGCTGAACTGAGTAGCTGATTAGTCCCAAAAAGAAGAGAAGGCCTGAGAGACGGTACCAGAAAGCCAAAAAGCTTCTATGCCAAGAGAGGGAAAATTCACCCCTGAGGGGATAAATTTTCTCTTTTAAAACAGAAAGAAAACACTTGCTGTCCTTCACACTCACAGAGTGCTTTTATAACCACCTAGAAGCTGGTCATGTCTCTACTCATGAAATGCTAAATGCCCGGAGTCACCCAGCTAGTTAGTGATGCTGAGGTAAGAGTCTGGCCTCCTGACCTCATGGAGGACACGTCCCAGGATCCTGCTGTCCCTATAAGACATTCGCGATGTTTTGAGAGATTCTGTCTTGGGTGGTATGCGCTGGCCATTCAAATATTTCTTTTTCACAGGAGCCCTCAAATTTGATTAGAATGAGAAAAGGGAAGAAATTTAGTCCTCTGGAAAGAGCACTGACTCAGGAGTCACTGGACCCAGTTTAGTCATGGCTCTGCAAGGCTGGCTGTCACCTTCTCCTTGTTAGGCTTTGCTCAGCTTTAAAATTAGGATTCCACTTTCTCTATCTCACAAGAGTGGCTTAAGCGCAAAGAATACAACCTTAGAGAGCATTCCCAAAGTCATTCTTTATTATTATTATTGAGATATAATAGACATATAACATTGTATTAGTTTTAGGTGTTCAACATAATGATTTGATATATATATATATATATATATATATATATGTACCGCAGGTGCCAAAAAATGTATACAAGTGGACACTTTGGCCAACGTTGCTCAAGCAGTAATTTGATGCAATCAGAAGTGTCTGAACTCTGACGGGACCACTTTGAGCACCTCTTGTAAGTGTAGAAGTTAAACATGACTTGCATTCAACTTTTGTTATTGGCATATATTGAGTATTACAATTTTAATAGTTTTTTCTTTCTTAAAATGTGTATACATTTTTTGGCACCCTCTGTACTGTGAAATGACTACTACAATAAGTTTAGTTATCATCCATCACCACACCATAGTTACAATTTTTTTTTCCTTTGGTGAGAACTTTTAAGATCTACTAACCTAGCAACTTTCAAATACACCATACAGCAGTGTTAAATACAGTCACCATGCTTAACTAGAATCAATAAACCCCCAGGACTTATCTTATAACTGTAAGTTTATACCCACAGTCATTCTTTGACTATTATTAAATTTCATTATTTGACTATTATTAAATTTATGGTTTAGCAGCTAGAGACTCAAACCAAAAAACAGTCTTTACATGCAAGAGCATAAAAATAAAGTTCAAATATTAAAGTTCATAATATAACTACTCCAGAAAATTATAACTGTAGGTCTTTCAACTCCCCCCAGAAAAAGCCGTATTTTTGGTCCATAAATCATAATGCTAAAACCAATTGATGTTCAAACAGATGATGTATTTTCTGGTTACTCTTAACTGGACTTCTGTTTATTTCTGTTCTCGTGATTACTCATTTGCTTAAGTAAAGCTCCTATCTCAAAAGTTAGAGCATAAATGTAAAATTTATGAAACTGAAATATAGCCTGGAGCTATATAATTACTCTTCAACGTACCTATGGCCAAGTAAAAATAGATTCCCAAACAATTAACCTTCAAAATATTCATGTTTTTAAAAAATAGTTCTATGTACTGGGATGCAATTTGTGAATGTGCCAGGTTGTAAAAATTGGTGATATTCAGTTTTTGGCCATGAGAAAAATTTTAAGATATCAAATCTCAACTATTTCAACCCCATCTGAGAAATAAGCAGACTATAAATAAATGCATAGAATACACGATATATCAAAACTGATTCCCTTCCTGACTTCCTCCATTTCCGTCAGCTTTCATTTACCTCTGTTCCTGACTCTGCACCCTGCTCCCCCTGACTGCATTCCCGTAACTCGTGTCCCCCCTTCTTCACCTCCAAGGGGTATGCCACAGCTCCTGATAGTATGGACTCTGGAGTCAAAATCAGGCTCCAACTCTGCCTCGTACGGTGTGACCTTGGTCAAGTTACATAACCTTTCCAAATTTCCCTTTCCTTATCTATCAAATGGTGATGATAAGAGTATCTACCTCATAGGATCATTGTGAATGAAAGTGTGGGTCACAGCCCCTGATACAGAGAATTGAACCAGTAACTTGCAATTACAATGGTGGTGGTTCATGCTTAGACTCCTCCCTGGCATTTGTCTCTTCAGACTCTGTCTGTTCCAATCCCTACAGGGCATTTGAGCCAGACTCTTCCTTACAAAATCCTTGCTTCTTAGCCCACTGAGCAGGTGGCAGCAGGGACAAGAGGGGGCCCATATGGACCATCTTTGGGCCACCGCATCTCCCTGGAGACACAGGCAATGAATCATAGAGGACTCCGAGCTGCCAAAGGACATGGGGGCAATAGCTGACAGCACAGAACTGAGCAGCAAGGGCCGCTGAGCCCACCGCCTCCCGCCCATGCCCCCCTGTCTCAGGTCCTTGGACTGGGACTGGCTCCCAGCAATCAGCCCCGCCTGTCCCGCCACTTTATGAACTTGCTCTTAGAAGAAAAGAGCTGCTCAGTAGTCATTTTAGAACTGGATTAAACTTGAGGCTCTCTAAGCAGAATTCTAACCCAATGCATGTTACAGCCCCTCCGGAGTAAGAGTTCTTCTAACGCTGATATCCTGTGCTTCTAAAATAAGCCATTTTGGGGAAAAAAGACAGTGTCCCAAATTGAAATAGCCAAAATACACATGCTAGAGAAGATCAACTGTGACCCTCTTTTTTTTAGAGATGAGGGGATTTGAGACACAATAAGGTTGTGATTCTCTTGGGGTCATGGTGGTTGGCCCAGGTAAAGTCCATCTTTCACACAGACATGTATCTTACCAGGAAGTGAGCAGCATATATGAAAATTCGTATCACTTCTGTAGAATCGTAATTATAGAATAATTAACTTTTAGTCCTCTCTTCAGTATTCTTGGGTTTTTTGTTCTGTTTTGTTTCATACATAGACTTACAGGGTCTAGCAGATACTCCAAAGTTATACTTACTGGTCATTGTAGCAATTTTCTGTTATCGCTACTTTTTCAGGAAATCCTTAAAGTTATAACACAATTATTTTGCCTTGTAAACATGTATATTAAAATACTTTAAAAGTAAGTTGCATATATTTTTGACATAGGGAGATATTCATAGTACAGTGCTACATGAAAAGAGTTTACAAAATAATGTATCATTTGATCTCATATTCATTCTTTTGTGCACATTATAAAATCTGGAAGATTACTCATTAGAATGTCAATAATAGCTATTTCTAGGAAGGTAAAATTTCAGGGGTTTTTTCCCTTTTGTTCTTATAATTTTATGTATATTATTCAATCACTTATATAATTGAATACATTTATTTTTTTAATTTTAACAAAACAGGAAAAGAAGATTCCTAAGCATATTTCATACCACTCTCTCCTGTTGACTCACCATAAAATTTGGAAGTATGAGTTTTGTCCACTATACAGAAGACCCCCAGAGGCTTGCGGATGACAAGGAATCTGGAATAAAACCCTGCCACTGAGAACAGCACCTTCTTTTCAAGTCCCTTAAAAAGAAACTGGTTATGTATTTGTGTGATTTACTTACTTCCTGCCTTCTGCCTGTAGGTTGTTACCTGCACTGCTTTTCTCTGAAGAAGAAAAAGATTTTCTAACTCTAATTGGCAGTGATTGCTTATTCACGCTGCAAGGTCCAGCCTTCCCGGCCCTCTGCTGCTGCACTCTGCCCCAGCAGAATTCATCACCCTCCTCTTCACTCGCTTCAAACTTCTAGTGACATATTGAGCACAACTTGCCTGTCTGTCCCCACCTCCATTTAAACTGAAGCCCCTTGAGGACAAGGCCTGGGCACCGGGGTTGAGTTGCTTTGTGCCTTCCTTCCCAGCACAGTGTGTGGCCGTGGCCGTGACAGCAATTCGGTACCTGCAGGCTAAATGTATGCATTAGATTAATGAATCAATCCAGCTGACTTCTCTGGGCTCCTCAAAGTAAACCTAGTATAGTTACAGCTGAGTGGCATCTGGGAGGAGGGAGGGGTTAGATTTATAAAGCTAACATCACAGATAATTAAAATCACCTTTCAAAATCCCCCAAATCTCGCAGGTCATCTAGTACACGTGGTTTTGTAAGACCCACTTTTATAATACAAGGGAATAATTTTATAATATATGTAAGAACACACAGAACATGATAAAATGCATGTGAAAATATAGTTGTCCAGCATACTTAAGAGAGAGAAAGCAGGCCATGCATGGTTTAACTTGTAAAAATTAAATATGACTCCACTGTATGAAATCCCCCAGCCCTTGTAGCATTTTGAGCCTTCGGTGATGGCATGTGTCCCACTGTTTTATAACTGTTTGTCTACATGTCTGTCACCCTGTGTGATTTGTAGAAAGACCATGCTTTCCTTTTTGTCTTTCAAGAGCATAGCACAATGACTCAGTAATGACGCCTAAAGCTTATTGAGCACTTAATACCGGGGTGCCAAAAAATGTATACACATAACTTGTATTCATCTTTTGTTATCAGTATATATTGAGTATTAAAATTTTAATACAGTTTTTTCTTTTCTTAAAATGTGTATACATTTTTTTGGCACCTTCTGTATGTGTCAGTCACTGTCCTAGGTGTTTGTACATTATCTCATGTTATACTTCAACAACCCCAAGAGGATTATTCTCCTAATTTTACAGAGTCATTAATTACTTACTTACACAAGGTGTCCCAAGCAGTCTGAGAAAATCCAGGATTCCAACACAGGTCGCATCTGCCTCCAAATTCCATTCTAATGACCATGGCACAATTCTTTCTATTATTTTTTTTAAGTGATTTAATGAACATTTCATGAGCATTCATTAATTCATAATTACTTAACAGAGAGGTCTGGAGTGGGGACATGGCTAGGAAAATTAATATTATAACAAAGGTGACTGATTTGAGTACAATAAGAAGACATTCAAGTTCAATCAGAATTAAGAATAATGTCAGAAAACATTATTCAGAAAAAATAATTCAGAAAAAAATGTCAGAAAACATAATTCAGGAAGAATAGTCAACTTGAAGAAGCTGATTACCCACAATCTTTTGATACACATCCATTAGCTGAAGCAGAGGGTTATATGTACAGGAACAGCTACTAGATAAAAAAAAGCAAAGCTCCAAGTGGATATAAGTTACTAGGTTACATTGGAAGTGGCTAAGTGGTGTAGGTCATTTTGTTTATGTGCCACCATGATAGGAAAATGCTAGGTAGCATCAATCAAGATACATTATTCATGTATTTTATTTTCAGACAAGTACCCAGCCAGGAATTGGAAGTCAGAACCCCAGAGCCCTTTCTGCCTCTTAACACAGTTAACTCCATGACCTTGGGCACATCCCAGAAGGTTGGGTTACCCATCTGTGAACTTGGGATAAATTAAAAGGTTCAGGGTTGTTTGTCGACAGCCATATGCTTCTTTTCTCATGTGCATCTCCAGTGGTCCTGTCACAGGAACCATAGTCCACGGCAGAGCACAGTCGAAGGCAGCCCAGCTGCCCTGGCCACAGCTCACCAGCATGAAATGTATGCAGACCTAATTGAGTTTCCCCAGAAGAGGACACTGGCTAGGTGGCTGCCACGCCTGCGAAGCTGACTCAAGATGCAAAAAGCATGGTGCCTGTGTGAGGTAGCCAAAGTGAGGATTCATTAAAACAAGTATTCATACACTATGTGTGCATTTTCCCCACTTATTAAATATATATGAGATATATAACATATCTCACACCCTTCAGTGCTCTGATGTAAGCAAATTTCACAGCTTCTTGTATTTCATACTTTGTGCTTGGGTGAATTGGCTAAACACAGAAAACGTTCAAAAATAGCTTCTGGATCCACTTGAAAGGCACTAGAAGTTTGTACTTGCCCAGGGCAGTGACTGGAATACAGAAACCTGATAAGGGAGAGCCTGGGGACGGGAGGAGCCCCTCAATTCCAGGGCCACACACGATGGCCGAGAATCCAGTCTCTGGGTGTCTCTCTGCCTCTCTGCTTTTCCCACCTGCAGCCTCTACTTTAACCACTGGACTCCTTCTCAGCATGGCAGGAAGAGGGAAAAGAAAGAAATTGAAAACCACATTGATCAGTGTTCTTCTTGTTAGCAGTAGTGAGAAAACGTTTAAAGGAGAGGGAAAAAAGAAGTTGAAAGTTCTAAATATATAAGGATTTGCAGATGGTTGGGGAATTTAGGTACCTATGCAGCTCTTGATCTTGACACCGTCTGCCCAGACTCTGTATTGCAAAACAGTAACTGAGACAATCAGGGTCACAGCCTCCTACACCAGTGGAGTTCACTAGAGGTGTGTTGGTTTAATGCCACCTCTTCAAGGCAGCCTATAAATCAGTTCCCAAAAGTGGGAGGTATTTGAAAACACATTGACAGTCAAAAATGTCTATGAATGGGAAGCACAGCTGAGTGAACTGATTTAAGCTAGTAATTCTACAGATGTGCTCCTGACTGGTAGCTAGACTCAACTCTACATCTGTGGATGTATCAGTCACTCATTCATTCAGCTCCATCACCAGTTATCGAGCAAGCAGTGAGTGTGCCACCACCTCACAGCAGCATCCGTATCCATCTCGTCAGAGAAATATCACAGAGGAGCCTAGAATCCTGGGGTCTGTCTTGAACACAAAGAAGGTTAGAGAACTCTCTATACCAAAACCAGAAAATGAGACAACAAAATGGAAGCCAGCAGCTTGGCTACAAAGGGTGGTCTGGATTAGTGGACTGAGCACTAACCTGGGAGCAGTCCCTATGCCACCACCAGTTTCCTGGAGCATTGAGCAAGTTAAGTGGCTTTAGCTGCTTTATCTGTAAAATCAGAGGGTTCGTTTTACGTATTTCACTTTCACTAATTATTTACCCTGCCCTTAGTAAGCACAAAGTTCTGTGTTAGTTGGCAAAAGGGATTCTATAACATGTATGTGAAAGCACTCAGAAAAGTATAGGAAGGCACTGTTATCACTGTTAAATATTTTGACAGTCAATGTTTCCAGAACATTCTATGAAATCTGAAGACATAAAGAATAGACTCTGTGTGGCAAGGGAAAATGTATTATCATAGCAAAGAATCAGTGAAAACCATGAGGAGCTTTCCTAGGCATGATGACAGAGGAGACTCTGAGGCTGAGGACACAGATCAGAGGAAAGGCGAAAAGGATAAAGTGTAGAGGTTAGTACAGGACAGAAAACTAGAAATAACAACAGAAGGGCCTGAGGCAGTTTCAATGCTGCCCTGCAATGTCCTAGAAGCTTTTCAGAGCTGGAAGAAACTTTCAGTTTTCCAGTAGTCCATTTCTCTCACTGAGTAGATGAGGAAACTGGGAACAGAAAAATGCAGTGACTCGCCCTGCGAAGTGGTGGCAGAACCAGGCCTAGAATTCAGTCATGTTTCATGACTCTTAGGCATCTTCTACCCCACCTGCAATAAAAGCTTAATACTTTAAGAGACGTGGTTATCTATCATGTTATTATACATCGCTGAGCTAGGATTGTTGCCGAACCCAAGAACACAGTTATTTTTAAGTTTAAAATAGAAAGAGAGAGAGAGAGAACTAATTCTCAAAACTATGAGTAAAGCCCTACAAATCGTACAGTCCATGACTAAAGACAAGTTTTAAATCATGGAGGCCTCTAAAAAAAAAATCACTTAGTTAAAAAAGAGGGGCTTTAGAGAAAACGTTTTGGCAGTAGAAAAGAAACATCGGCGTTCTTTCTAGTATAAATGCTACCATTGTAATAAAATAAGAAATTTTTTTTAAAAATCAGTCTACAAATTGGGATGCTAGGAAACTAGAATTCAAATTGCCAGTCATCTATGACACACGTTGGGTAAATCAGTCGCCACAATGGAGACAGGAGAAAGAGAGAAGCTGGCTAAATGCTCACGGTAACCTGGGGGGTAAATCCAGCGCCATCAGAGCAAACGAAGGAAGAAGGGAACAGAGTGGCAGCATATGGGCCTTGGTCATGACCCTTCTGTCTGCTGGCCTAACAGATAGGAAGAGAGCAGACCCCTCTCCATCTTCTTGGAGCATCCCAGGAGTGACTGTAGGATCTGTAGGGTCCTCCTGTGAGAAGCAGCTCCAGCACAGGCTCCCATGTTCAAATCCCATCTCTGCCACTTAAGCTGTGTGACTTTAAGCAAATTGCCTCAGTTTCCTCACACGGAATGAAGATGATCATAATATTGTCTACCTCGTGCAACTGAGATGTGAATTTCTTTTTCCAGTTCATGTACACGAAGCCCTTAGAACAGGAATTGGCTTATGGGAAATGCTCTATGGTAACTTGATTATTAGCGACTACCCAGTTCTGAGCATTTCTGCTCCAAGCATGTCCGACACTGGATTTTCATGGAATTCCACAACAAGGATACACCACAGCTAAATTTTACGTAGCAGTGAAATTGAATGATGGATTGCAGGGTTCTCCACATAAAACTATATAGACTTACGGGTTGAACTGTGAGTCCTGGGTCCTCTCTGCAAAGGCAAGTGGCTCAGCTCACACTATTTTCATCCCTTTGTGCATGCTTGAGCCTCATCTTGGGGTTACTGAGCTGGCTGCTGAGGAGGATAGCATCATCGCTGTGCTCTTAGAGTAACTTGTACGAAACTCTCAATCCACACCCACCAGGACCTACTGCCTTTCTTGTAAATGTTTATAACCTCACGCCCTCTGCTTTCTACTGTTCCACACCCTCCCGCATGTGGCTGCGGCAGCTACTCCAACAGCCATGCCAGGAAAAACTATAATCGTTCCTAAGCATCGCAATTCCTCTGACCCAGCCTAAGGAAGACAGTCCTAGGCAGAGAGGGAAGGCCTTTCCTTGTGTGTTCCGACTGCATTCTAGCCCCCCTTAGACCCTCAAATGCCTGGGGTCATCCATACATGTAGGGACAGCATCCGGGGATCAACAAGACAGGCCTAGGCTTCGCCCTCCAGGAGCTTACATCTAGTTTGGGGCAGAAAGGAGATGAGTAAGCAGGCAATTACAGCAACACATCTTAAGTGCCACCGTTGTCTCGGGGAGACTTAGAGACTCAAGGAAGGCTTCCAGGAGAAGGTGACTGCTAGGTTGAGACTGAAAATAGTGAACAGAATCAGGCCACCAATCATTCCCTGTCCATCTCTTTCTGAATCTTGGCCTCCCCGCCTCCACCTGCATGATATTTGGGCAGAAAAGAGGTGGCTGGGGACAGTGTGACCAAGAGGGAATTTCACTGGGGGGAAGGAGGGGCCAGGGGTCACCCTCCTTTGTCTCCTCACTGTTCCGTCACTCTTCCTCCATCCGCCCCTGAAAGCAAAGCAGACGAAGCTCGGGGGTCAGAGCAGAGAGTGGGCCCAGTGCTTATTTCTGTTAGTGACTCTCCACATGCATTAAAGAAGCAGGGTAACCTGACAAAAGCCAGTGCGACCTCATTTGGAATGCAGTCTGGTAAGGCTCAGTTCCCCTTATGGCCGCCATGTGGTTACCTGTGTCTCTTGCAGCCAATCGGCCCCCTTGTGGGCCCTCACCAGACAGTTCCTCAACTTCCACAGCGGGCTGCAGATGTGGCCATTCTATTTTAGACTGTGGCAGGAGGAAGTGGGTTGGGACAAATGGGTCTCACACCTCCGGGGACAGCACCCGGACCTCGGCTGCCTCTGCCCTTTGCCTCAAGCTTTGGGTCAGAATCCTCGAAACTCTTGACAGCACTTTACAGTTTACAAGGCATGGATGGCCCTTGCTCTCTGACAGACTGAAAAGCAGAGGGCTTTGAGACCATGAACTGAACTGCCAAACATCACACGGCGGGTAAGAGACAACCTGGACTGGAACCCAGCGCCTTTTCACTTTGCTCCGTGTGGGATGCACAACTGAGGCACATAACGAGAGGGTGTGTTTCAGTGACCCTGTTTAAAGGGGGAAACTTAAAAAGGCACGGATTGTAAACTACAGGATGTTACACAGACACACATTCAATGATGAGAGCAACTACTGTTTCTTTTCAAATCTTTAGGAATTTTGGGGATAGTGATAGAAAAATTAGTAGAGAAATAGTAGAGAAAGAGAACATGTAACATTTGTTTGATTTTCAATGAGAGCTGCTCCTCCGCCATGCTTGACACATCATTGACACTCAATAAATATATGTTGAATGAATAAACCCATTAAACATGTGCCACATATAGCAGCAGAATTAGTATATGGATATTTTGGCTGAGGCTTGACTATTAGGTAATGTTGACAACAAGAAAAAGTGAACAAATTCATGAAGTAACTCGACTTCTGTTTTTATAGTTCAGTTTCAAAAACAGTATAGGCATATTCAACGCTATACTTTCTCCTAATGTAGTTCAAATTTGAAAGGACCTGCTGGGCGAGGCTGCTCAGTTGCATATGACCCAAGAAACCAAATATTCTTCCTAATTACTAATGCATCTTACACATTAGAGGTCACTTTTGGTCTGTGATCAATGTGGAACTTGTTAGATAAACAAAAAGCTATCTCCCGTGCTTTCCATGTAACCTAATAAATCAATTAATTATTTGTTTTTCCTGGCTGTCAGCATTTGGTCTTTAACTCTGATCTGTATAAAAATCTACTGTGTGAATGGTGTGTGTGTGTGTGTGTGTGTGTGTGTGTGTGTGTGAACATATACAGCTCTGATATCTATTACAGAGACACATGCAAATGCATACAACATAGTTTTGACTCCTGGGATCAGTATAGTAACATGTTCTTATATACTGTTGAGATGAAACACACACACATCTCTACGACTTGTACAGCTTCTCACTCGGGGAAAACTCCAGAAACAGCATGAAAAGTCACACCAGCTGCTGAAGGGGAAGTTGTCTGGGCCTCGAAATGCTGCTGTAACTGGGCTAATGTCTCCGATATTATGTCATTCATAAAACTCTATCATCCCATCCTTGTGCATCTGAATCTCATTTTTTTAAATGTGCTTTTAATTTTTGTCCCCAGACTAATTGCATCTTCCAGATCTTGTTGAATTCTGGGTAGAAAGAAGAGAAGAAGAGATAGGTCTCTCCCCTGCCGGCCCATGGGCCTGGAGCGCTTCGCTATTTTGTCTGGGAAAGAACGCAGGCATGAGAGCTACCTAAGGAAAAGAGTAGAGTGTTCCAGATCATAACAAATAACACATTATAGGTTTAAAAAAAAAAGACAGAGACACAGAAAAACTGAAAAATGTAATCAGACCAGGTTGGGATGTGTGCCGTTTACTTTTATTGGCAGCTAAAACTCATCCTGTATTGAAGAATGTTTTGAAATTTGTCCCTGTAATGTTTTCAATTAGAAGCTTTCTTACATGAGATGCATCAAGGGAAAAACAACACTTCGAGTTAGAACAGAGGTACTCCCAGAGACAAATATGATTAATGGGATAATCTCGTAGATTACAATAGTTAGAGGCAGTTCCTGCCATTCCCTCATCTCCAAGGACCGGGACGACGCACTCCCAAGCAAACAGCTGCACATTCCTCAATACCATTATTATCCAACGCGAGGCCGCACTCGCATGTTCAAATTTCCACAATATCCACATTTGGCAATTTCCTATTGTGCAACTTCAGTTTCAGAAGTTAAAGCCTCAAGTTCCATGTGATTGCTTGATAGAGTTTACAAACGGAATTGATTTTCTAAAGCATCATTAAAGGTTGCTCTGTGAGAAACCAGACAAAAGTGCCCCAACAAGTAAAACAGTTTTTTATGTGGCACATTGAAAACATAAAGGGCAGCCTTATCATCTGCCAGTCGGTCCCCTAGGGTCCCCCTAAGGAGCAGGTGAATGTTTTTATTCTTGGTTTACAGGGAAGAAACAGCAACAGAGAAGTAAAGAGACTCGCTCCCAGCTTGGCTGAACTGATGGCGGAGGAAGGATTAAGAATGCTAAGTTCCCTGTCTCTGATGTCCATTCTCAGCCCACTAGGCAAGCCATCTCCTCCTAAGACACTGCTCATCTCCACAATGAGATCCAATGAGAACAATATAAACTCCCCTGTGTCTCCGTGGCCAGTGCAAGCCATTGTGATATTGGTAGAAATGTGATTACAGGCATACCTCAGAGATATCTTGGCTTGGGTTCCAGGCCACCACAATAAAACAAATATTGCAATAAGGCGAGTCACACATATGTTTTGCTTTCCCAGTACATATAAAAGTTATGTTTACACTATAGTCTATTAAGTGTGCAATAGCATTATGTGTAAAAAAAAAACCAATATACATGCCTTAATTAAAGATATTGCTAAAAAAAATGCTATCCATCATCTGAGCCTTCAGTGAGTCATAAGCTTTTTGCTGGTGGAGGGTCTTGCCTCACTGGTGACAAAAATGCAGTATCAGTGAAGTGCAATGAAACGTGGTTTGCCTGTAGAAGCTTTTCCTTTTTTCTTTCTATGGTGGAAGTAAGGCCCTCGAAGAATCCTTTGTAAACTTCTGGACCAACAGTAACCCCCCTTCCATTGGTCCCACTCTAGTTTCCATGTTAGGTTTCCTTTCTCGTTATTAACACTTTGGGGACACACTGACTAATCTTCAATTCTAAGCAAATATTCTTCCTTGTTCAATAGGTTGGATCCTTCCATATTTTTGCTGTTTGCCAAGGAATGTTTAGCCTCTTGACATTCCTCTGCAAATTTTCTCAGATGAACAAGACGAAGCTCACACCGAATGAAATTAGAATTCAAAGGAAGTTTTTACTCAATGCCCTGCTGCCTCCTGGTTACACTATTTTCCTCTCAAAAGCAGGTGCATCCTTCTTCACCTGGAGGTCAGCATCTTGAGTCCCCTTCTCTAGTAAAACCAGAAAAATATGAAACTGTTCATACTAAGATATAAATAACTGATGACAGCTTTAAGTGCTCATAGACATTTGCATTTTGCAATATCCAAAGCTTGAAACTAAGAGAAGATGTTAGCCCGATGAAAGTTCAGGTGTGTAACAGGTGGAGAGAGACTGACATGGTGTGGAGTGAAGGAGGCAGTGGGGGAACGGTCATAGTTTCTGAAATCATCATGTATAGCAGTGGTTCTTAAACTGGAGTGTTTATTGGCATCACCTGGAGGGCTTATTAAACTGCAGCGTGCTGGCCCTATCCCTGGAGTCCCCGATTCAGTGGGTGTGGGGGTGGAGCCCAAAAATTTGCATATGTAACAAGCTCCCAGATGCTGCTGCTGGTTGGTGGACCACGCTTTGAGTAGCACTGACATCAAACATTGCATGTTCCATGGACACTGGAAGACAGTCCCAGCAGGACTTGTTCGTGATGCCCAGACTCAAACAAAGTAAGCTTTCAAAACAAGGGTTAGTACCCAAACCAGAGAAGGTAAAATGACCTACGAGAAGCTGTGTGGGTAGAATGGAGATTTTGGCTCAGTGGCCTTGCTTAGCGATTCTTTCTGACCCAGGCCATCCAAGAAAGGAGACTCGTGAGCTGGGGTTACGTTGTCAAGGACAGCTCTTCAGGATGCGGATTGAGAGCCAGCATTCTAACTGACCTCAGCTGTCACAATGGTACACAAAGAGATGTAGTTCAGTACCCAGGGATCAACCATTGGGGGTTTAGAGATCAATATCCACACCTTGAACTGCTCTTGAAAGCAAATTATAAAAGCGAACGCTGACTGCACAGGGTACAACCCAAGGTGTAAGCAATGATTTGAAAAATTCTTTAATTGAAGTCAATAGGCAACGTCTCTAGCTTTCTCCCCTCCCCTTCCACCTAGCTTGCAGAGATTTTATGTTTCTTTCAGACATCACAGATGTTGTTTAGGGGGATGGAGCAACACTGACAAGCTAAAAACCTGATCTTTTTTTTTTAACTTTATTGGGAAACAATGTGTTTTTCCCAGGATCCATCAGCTCCAATCTTAGTTATGGAAGGCGCAGCTCAGCTCCAAGTCCAGTTACCATTTTCAGTCTAATGGTGGGGGGTGCAGCCCACCATCCCATGCGGGAATCAAATCGGCAACCTTGTTGTTAAGAGCATGCGCTCTCACCAGCTGAGCCATCCAGCTGCCCACCGGCAGCTCAGCGGCAGCTCAGCGGCAGCTCAGCTTGAGTCGTTGTCTTCAATCTAGTTACAGAGGGAGCAGCTCACTGGCCCATGTGGGAATCGAACCGGCAACCTTGTTGTTCAGAGCACTCTCCAGCCAACTGAGCCACCCAGCTGCCCCCCAAATCTGAACTTTTATAAGTTTATATTAACGGGAACCTATTACCACATAGAAACTATGTGAGTCAGTGTATGTACTACTACAGACCAAAGCAGAGAAAACAGTTACCTACTGGTCTTCAACATGGGTGTTAATGATGTCACTCAGCATTCCTATTATAAGGAGGTTATAATAAGGGAGAGAATATACAGCCTGCCTCCTTAATTCTCCACCTGTAGAAAAAATGAAGAACATGGTGTTTCCCCTGTATGCGGTGAAAAAAATGAAGAAATGTGACATTCATTCTCAATGTCTATAGTATGTGCTTTGATATAAAGTACATCCAAATTAATAGTTTGTCTCCCATGGAGTTGGAAAGCTCACCATAGATTGTTTAGATTTAGAAGAACATAACTTCTCCCTGCTCCTTTCCCCTCAACAGAAAACTTCCTAAGGAACTTGAAAGGCAGGTTTGGCTATAAGTTCTGTTTAAATACACATTTAGACTTTTGAATGAATATAAACATCTTCATTACATTTTGTTTTCCTCTTTTAGCCTAAGCTTCGTCTGCTGTGGTTTCAGGCTTCTCAATGCCAAGTTGTGGGCAATCATTTTCTAAGTCAGTTAAAAGGCCTTTAGGTTAAGCA
Organism: Hipposideros armiger; assembly: GCF_001890085.2. Lineage (NCBI taxonomy): Eukaryota > Metazoa > Chordata > Mammalia > Chiroptera > Hipposideridae > Hipposideros > Hipposideros armiger. The sequence continues at coordinate 2,113,789 of NW_017731402.1, forward strand.
GTAATTTGGACTACAATAGCCGGTGGTGGTTCTCCAATGCAATCCTGGAGAAGGAAAGAAAACACGTCAGTCCTCTGAAGGTTGGTTCTCTTTTTCCAGAGCTCCAGTGCATTTGAGGTGCCTTAAGCCATGAATATCCCCGAATTATACAATTGGGTGGAAAATTCGATCAATTGTTTTTTTTATATAGTGTTCACATTTTGGAAAATGAATAACTTCCCTTTTTAAAGCTGGAAAGTGTGCAAAAATGAATTGGTACATCAATGTGTTTTGGGTTAAAATGTTTAAATTTCCTTAGTCTATTTAGATGTACAAATAAGAGTCAAGATCACCCGCCATCAACTCACTCTTGTAAAAATCCTTAAATGGAACCTTCTCTTTTTCACTGACTTCTCTAATCTAATATTCATTTCCTTCTAGAGGGGTAGGGGCAGGGGGTTGAGCAGACTTAAAATTCAAGTCTCCTGAAAATGCCCATGTAGTAGTTTAATAGCTTTCAGAAAACTGAATCCATTTAACCAAACAATTCATTGAGGACCCATCGCATGCCCAAAACTATGGTAGGTACTATGGGAAATTCAAAGCCATTTAAAAACACAAAATGAACACAAGTGCAAATGTTGGGGAATGATGAAGGATGACATTTGACTATATACTGATTATAAGGAAGAACATGAGAGTTAAATCATATAAAACTTCTGGATTTTGTGTCTAGAATCCTGATTCCCAATTCTTCTCTCGCTTGACAGAGAATGAATACAGAGCAGAGTTGCAGGGTGGAAAGGGGACAGATTCCTTCATTTCTGTAAGCCTCAGTCTCTTGACCCATAAAACAGAGATCATAATACCTACCTCATAGTATAGGGAGGATTAAATAACTCAGTTAAAGGATTCATTCCTTGGTAATAAAATAGGAAGAACCATTGAGGAAGATGATGCTAATAGCTGCTACTTCCACACCCACCCGGGCAGCTCTGTTCTTAATTTCCTAGAGATGCAGATGAGAGTGTGTGCCTGGGTCAGCGCAAAGGTCTCTCTTCACTTCCAGCACACAACACCTGGAGAGGAGACAGTGTGCTGAAGGGACAGTGAGCTGCTAGTCATGACAAGTCACCCTGGGCCTTGGTTTCCTCATCTGAGGAATTAAGCGATGGCCTAAATGATCCCTGTGGTCCGCCTCAGCTCTAAGCTATGGTACTGTGGTTGGTCCCTTCACAGGGAATGGAAGAGAAAGGATTTCATTTAACATTTGGTCAAGAATCCAGGTTAATAGTCCAGCACTTAACTCTTCTGCACACCTGGACAATGTGAGCATGGGTAAATCTTTTTCACTGTTGACATAAGAAGGAACTCATGAGCCCACCTTCCAGGCTAACCATGTGATGTTTACCAAACTCTGAGTTTAGAAAGATGTTCTAAAACCTGGCATTTATTGGATGTATTTGGATAGACTCTCAAGTCATGCTCCTGATACATACCGGGGTAATACACTCTACCTTAAGGTCTCGGGTGGGTTTAAGTCATATCTCAGCTGCAGTTCTTTCTTTTTATTTTAAGAGCAAAGAGTATGTGGAAACATTTTGTTTTGTGTTTTGTTTTTTATCAATCCCTGGAGCTCATGTGATATATACTTCAAGGGCCAGCCTTACTCTGGGGTTTATCGTCTTGGCAGAAAAGGCAACTGTTAGGAGGTCAGGCAAGGTCCCATTTCCTCCCCCTACAGTCGGCCAGGACCTTCCATTCCCAGACTGACTGTTACTCCTTTACTTTAGCCTTAGGGAGGCATCATTCCCTAACAGAAGGCAACACGTTGAAAAAAAAAATGTCACGTTACTCCCAGATTTACTTTTTAAAGATTGAGTCAAGATCAACCTTTGGTTAGAAGAAGAGGGGCAAATAAATTGTGTGGCCTTCAGAGAGGAGACGTGCCCTGGGATGGAGAGGACTGGGGAACCTGAGGCTGGAAGCCCCACAGTCAAATGGTGCCTTCCTACCAGTCTGTGCCAGGCAGAGTCCCAGCCACAGCACAACCAGCACAATTCCCCGGTGGGGCTTCCAGAGCTCGATTTTCCGTGGTTAAGTAAATCCTAATATTTATTTGTATTTACCAAAGCACACACACTCAACTCCCTTCCTTGCAGCCTTCTTGGTCATTAAATAGTCATCATCACTAAGTGTAGAATCGTGGATCTGAGAATCTCTGAGGTCACTTATTCTCACTTCCCACCCCAAATAGAGATTCTCTCTGGCCCGCTGAGGACCACTCTGTTGGTGCTTAAAACTTTCCAGTAATAAGGATTACCATTGCTCCCTAAGGTGCAGTATTTAAATGATGGGCTTTTTATTTTTTTTAAGTTCTTCCTGATATTGAATCAAATTCTCTCTCTCTAAACTTCAACCCATCGCTTCTAGTCCTCCAGAATTACTTTGATTCATGGATCTCAAAGTCAAATGCAAACACCTTACCTGATCAAGTTCCTTTCCTTTATTGCTCTTTTCACTGGCCTAGTTTTAGGAACAATCCTCTGAAGTCTTGGTGACTGCACATCTGACAAGCCCATGTCTAGTTCAGAAGAAGAGGAAGACTGTGGGATCCTAAGCTAACCTTAGTTCAGAGCAGACCTTAGTCCAGCATGGCTACCCCATGTGGCAAACCATGTTCTCCCTGGAGATATTCCCCAGACTTAAATAGGTTCATTTCCCAGCATTTGATAAACGATCACATTTTCTAATCATTTCTAATATCTTACTTAAAACTAATCCACAATGAATATTTTGACACAAAACCCCCAAAGAAATTGCTTCCTTTCCAAACTAACTACAAAATCAGGAAAAACTTTTTTGAAACATTCTGTAACAGACCATTCAGGAAGGCTGCCTACTGTATTTCACCGGGCTCTTCCTGACATCTAGTGGTGAAGCCTGGAAGAGTTCACAGTTCTCTGAAAGCTACTGGGAAGGTGGGGAAACAATCATCATCTTATTTAATATTTGCTCTTTGAATATTTTATTTTGTGAACCTGTAAACTGAATTCATTTTTTTATCCATTATAATGATACACTATTTTAGGTATCTTTGCTGCTTTCTACTTTTTATATCTGAGCTTACTTTGAAATCAATCAAATCTATTTTTTCACAGATGCTAGAAAAACACACCATCCTTCTTTGGGGGGGGTGGAAATGTCAATTTGGATCAGCATAAATAACTATATTTTGATCTGGAAGTATACTACAAAAATGTTTTGCATAACTATATTCATCTTCCAATGTGGGTTGAAGACTTTGGGTTCCTGTGAAATCGGAGTCATTTATAGCTAACCTTGAATGTATTGTTATTCACAATTAGAAGTAGATAAATTTCACAGATAGAGAAGCTGACAAGTCTTTAAGACTTCACACTTAGTTCTGCAGGAAGAGAAGTTAATTAGAAGTGATTATACACACATTGCGTGTGTGCGCGCGTGCGTGTGTGTGTGTTTGTGTTGTTGCACACAGACACCACGAAGGCCTTGGGAAGGTTGAATTTTTTTACGTTTTAAAAATAAACATAATCTCCTTCCCATGTGTTGCGATAAGCCCAGTAAATCTAGGAAGCTCAGCAGGATTGAACAAGGTCATTTCTTGTCAGGACTCCAAGGGGAGCAGGAAGCAACCCTGTGTATCAGATGCTGGCAACCTAATCCCTGCTCAGCACGGGCTCCCCGGGTGTGGGGGCCGCTGTTGTGCCAGGGACGCCACACTGGCAGACTGAGGCTTTGACGAGAGCATGATGGGTACCAGGACTGGGGTTCTCTACCTATTGTGCCCCTAGTAAACTGGAAATATAGCCTCAACCTGGTAAGAAAAGCCAAATTCCCACCGAGTTTGCTCACTTCTTGGGTCTGGGAAATGGGAAAGCAATCATGAAAAGATATAGCTAATCACTACCTCAAAATCAGTCTTTATTGATTTGTTCCGGGTTTTGTTGAATTTAAAAATACACATTTAATATCATATGGATTTTTTCATTAAATATTATATATATTTAATTCAAGGGCAAGCCTTTCACCAGACAGCTCATCCAGAGATTCCGAATGGGCTGTCTGGGGTGGTCCGCTGGTGGGCTTGTTGCTAGAACCGTTGGGTAGGCAGGTGTGGTGCCTGAATCAGCAGGTGGGAGGCCTGATGCTTGAGTACACAGGGACCAGCTGGTGTCTGGGTCCACAGGGGCAGGGCTAGAGCCATGTTCAATGAGTCGAGCCTGGTGCTTGTGTCTCTAGAGATGGGCCTTGGCCCTACGTTTGTGTGGGTGGACCTGGATCCTGGGCCCACAGGAGCAAACCAGGAACCAGGACCACTGGGATAGGCCTGGTGACTAGGTATGTGGGGGCCAGTCTGGTACTGGAATGGGCCTGGATCCTGGTTTCACAGGAGTCTTCCTGAGGCTGAGGCCACAGGGACCAGCCTGGCGCTTGGGGGAGCCTGGAGCCTGGGGCCAAGAGAGCAGGCCTGTAACCTGGCGTCTCACAGGCCAGCCTGGGTTTGAGCTTTCAGGGGCAGGGCTGGCCCTGGGGCAGCTCAGAAGCCAGGGTCCATGGACGCTGTGAGGGCTGGCCTGGTGTTGGGTGAGCCAGAAGCCTGGGTCTACAGTAGCCCATCTATAGCCTGTGTCCCTGGGCGTCGGACGGGTATCGGGTAGGCTAGGGATCTAAGACCACGGGGAGCCAGCCTGGTGCTGTAGTGAAAGCCTGGGTCCCTGGTATTCAGCCTGGTGCTTGGCCTGGACAGAAACCTGCGTTCACAGATGACCACCTGAAGCCTGGGTTTGCAAGAGCCCACTGGGGGCCAGGGGACATAGGAACTGCCTGGGGCAGCTGGAACTGGCAGGCACATGGGAAAGCCAGGGGTCTGGGTTCATAGGAGCCCACAGGGAGTCACCTAGGACCCCAGGAGTCAGCCTGGTGGTGGGGCTGGTGGACTCTGGGCTTCACAGGCTCACCCCTCCCCCATAGGCAGGGCGTCTCTCCACTCTGGACTGCCCAGGCTTGGGGTGGGGGTGTGATGGGGGTAACATGAATCTATCGTTCCTATCCTCCTTAATGCATCTCTTCTTATGTCTGTGCTTCACCCAGGTGCTATCAACCCTCACCTGGAATACCTGGCTCTTGTAAAGGTATTTTCGAGTGTGGCTAGTTATTCAAATTGATGTTGGGGTAGCTGGGATGAACACTAGAAATTCCTATGCCACCATTTTGCTGACATCACTCCAGCTCCTATAAAGAATTCTTACAACTCAATAATAAACATACAAACAACTCAATGTTTTCATGGGCAAAGAATCTTACACTAAAGACAATACTTCAATGAACTGGCTAATACGCACATTAAAAGATGCTTGACATCATTAGTCACCAAAGAAATTCAAATTAAAACTACAATGAGATATCACTTCACATCCACTAGGATAACTAGAATCAAAAAGTCACATAATTAAAGTTTTGATGAGGATATGGAGAAACAAGGACCCTCAGACACTGTTGGCAGGGATATAAAATGATGCAGTCACTTGGAAAGAGTCTCTGAAGTTCCTTAAATTGTTAAACATAGAATTACCATACAAACCAGCAATTTCACTCCTAGGTATATACCCAAGAGAAATGAAAATATATATCCACACAAAAACTTGAATATGAATGTTTATAGCAGTATTATTTATAATGGCCGAAGATAGAAACAACCCAAATGTCCATCGGCTAATAAATGCACAAATGAATGTGGTATATCTATACAATAGAGTATTATTCAGCCATTAAAAAAAAAGGATAAGTACTGATACATATGGATGCACCTTGAAAAGTTACTAAGTGAAAGAAGCCAGTCAACAAAGCCCAACAAATCAGATAGCATATGATTCCATTTATATGAAATGTCCACAATAGGGAAATCTATAGAGACAGAAAGTAAATTCGTAGTTATATAGGAGTTGATAGAAGATTGATAGCTGAAGGGAATGGGGTTTCCTTCTGAAGTGATGATAATCTTCTAAAATTTACTATGATGATGGCTGCATAACTTTGTGACTATACTAAAGACCATCAAAGTATACACTTTAAATGAGTAAATTATATGATGTATGAATTATATTTCAATAAAGCTTTTGTTTCTTTAAAGTATCTTTAAAAGTTTCTCCTTTCCTAATTCATTCTATCACTAAGTAACATGCATCTTTCTCATTTGAATACTTACTTTTTTTGTAATATTTTAAAACCATATTTTTCATGAACATGCATTTTTATCAACCTAAATGATGGTTAAAATATAGCTCGTATAGAGGGACCTGGCTTTAGATTCACAATTATTTTTTTTACCATAAACTAAACAATTTCAGTCTATAAATAAAATTGACTGTATTAGAAACTTCTACTTCTTGTTAAGACACACTAGGTAATTCGGATTAGGCATCCACTGGTGACAACTAAACATGCTAGACAAATGGTTTTAAATCTTCTTGAAAGCATCAGAGGTTAGCCCAAATCAACAAGGCCACTTTACCCTGAGGGCATTTGCCAATCGGCGGTGGGGTGGCGGGGGGATCTATGTAACTGCGTTGCATTTTTGTACCCTTCTGGGGAAGTAGCTATGAAGCTTGGAGCATATCAGAGGTAGGAACAGTGAGAAACTATCCCCAAGCCTGAGCAGGAACCACAGAAGACATGGTTTTGGGGGGAGGAGGAAGAAGAGGGCATGAAACAGAAGTAAAGAAAGACCCCGAAGACAGCAAATATGCTATATTAATAAAAGCAGACAAACTAGACTTTAAGGCAAAAAGCATGACTAGAAATTAAATTTACTTCTGAAATATAAAGGTTCAACTTACTAGGATGATAAGGAAGTTTTAAATCTATACGTACCTAATAATATGATATCAAAACTAGAAATTAAAAACTGACAGAACTTCAAGGAAAACCAAATAAACACACAAACTTAATATAACAGACATAAAAACTGTATCCAACAATTAAAGAATACACATTCTTTTTAAGTATATTTCAAAAAACCACATTTATAAAAATGTACAAGAATATATTATTATAATGACATTGATATTAATATAAATAATTACATTAAATAATTATATTAAAATGTATGTATTATAATATATACATAGGTCCATAAGTCAAGTTTCAACAGATTTCAATAGTTAAATCATATAGAATATGTTTTCGGACTTCAATGTAATTAAGCTTGAAATAAAAAACAAACATATCTTTAAAATCCCCATTTATTTGGAAAGTAATAGATATATTTCTAAATAGCTCATGAGTCAAAGAAAAAATTAGATAACATGTTGGTCTAGACAACAACAGATCTGTGGGTGCAGTTAAGCCAGTCCTTAGCAATGTACAGCTTTAAAGCATTTATTTAAACAATAAAGCTGAAAATTAATGGGGTAAGTCTCCACTATAAGAAGTTGGAAAAAAAATAAGTGTAAACAAATCTATAAGAAAGGACATAATAAAGATAAAAACATAAATTAATGAATCAGGAAAAAGACACACAAAATACAGAGATTTAATAAAACCCAAGTTGTTTCATTAAAACATCAAATAAAATCGATAAATTTTTGGTGAGACATTAAAAACAACCCAAATTTTGATCACCAGATGAATGGCTAAATAAATTTTGGTATATACAATAAAATAGTACTCAGCATTAAAAAAGAATAAACTATAAATATAAACAACAACATGGATCTAAAAACAATTAGGCTGAATAGAAAAAAGTCAGGAAAAAAGAAGTTATTATACCATACAATTTGTTTACATGGAATTCTAAAAACCACAAATTCATCTATAGTGACAGAAAGTTGATCAGTTTTAAATCTATATGTATCTAATAACATAATATCAAAACTAGAAATTAAAAAACTGACAGAACTTCAAGGAAAAATAAACACACAAACAATCTAACAGACATATAAACTATTGTTTGAGATGGCTGAGAGGAAAGGTAGCATGAAAGGCACAAAAAATAATATTGAGTATAATGAATACGTTCACTCTCTTCATTGTGGTCATGGTTTCATAAGTATATACATATGCTAAAACGTATCAAATTATACACTAACTATGTATAATTTATTGTGTCAATTACACTTAACCTTATTTAAAAGACACTTACAAAGAACAAAAACATGAATAAAAATGAAAAGAAACAAGTCAGTAGAAACAGACTCCCAAGGACTCAAGATAATTGACTCATCAGGCACAAACTTTAATAACATGATAGAGATAGATTTAACAGAAGATTAGAATAAAGAATAGAGAACTAGAAGACATGTCAATCGAAAATATGTAGATGGTGACGTATAAAGTAAAAGGATTGAAAATACAGAAGGAATGGTAAGACACAGTGAAAAAGACTGGTGTACATGTAATTGGATTGAATAAAAGAAGCCAGAAAAAGGGCCGGCCGAGTGGCGCGATGGTTAAGAACTGGCTTGGGATGCCAGAGGGCCCCGGTTCGGATCCCACATATGAGGGCCAGTGACACTGCCCTCCACAGCTAAGATGCTGAACAACAGCTCTACCTGGAGCTGGGCTGCCATGAGTCGCCGGCGACGGCGTGGGCTGCAGTCCCTGTGGCAGTGTATTGCCATGGGCTACCGTGTGTAGCCAGCAGCCAGCGTGAGCGGCCAGCAGCCAGCGTGAGCGGCTGTCCAGAAGCCGGCGACTGATCTGCCTCGCCAGAGAAGAGCGCAATGATGGTGCCAACTTGGGCCAGTGAAGCAACGTTCTCCACAACTAGATTGAAGAACAAAAAAACGACAGCAACTTGTCTGTTCCCCTTTCCCCAATTCCCCAGCACTGTTCCCTTCCCCTCAATTCCCCAATAAAAATCTTAAAAAAAAAAAGAAGCCAGAAAAAGAGAGAAATGGAACAGAAATAATATTTAAAGAGATAATGGCAAATAAATTTTCACAACTTCTAAAAGACACAATACTATATTATGGGGTTTGTAACCTGAAATATAATATATATGACAACACTACCCCAAATGGTGGAGGCTAAATAGAACTATAGTGCTTCACGTTTTCTATATTTTATGTAAAGTAGCATAATATCTGTTAAATCTAAGTAATATATTAAAGATACACAATGCATTTCCTAGGATAGTTATTAAAGAAAGAAAAATTTAAGTGGAATTATGAAATTTTTGATTAACACATAAGGAGGCAGGTAAAAAAAAAGAACAGAAAAACTAAAAACAGATGGGACAACTAGAAAATGAATAACAAAATGGCAGATCTACATAAAGCACATCAATCATTAATCTAAATGTAAATAGAATAATTCCAATTAAAAGGCAGAGACTGTCAGACTAGATTTAACTAAATACTTTCTATAAGAGATGCATTTAAAATGCAAAGACACAGATACACTGAAAGCTTGAAAGTTATAAAAACGATGCCATGCAGTCAGAAAGAAGCTGAAGGGACTATATTAACTTCAGGCAAAATAAATAAACTTCAAGACACAGAGTATTACCAAAGTATTAAAAGACATATATGATTAAAGGGTGAATTCATCAGAAAGACATAATGTATATGTATTTAAGTTGACTATATAATCGTAGTTGGAGTTTACAACTACTCCCTCAGTAATTAATAGAATAACAATAAAATTTGTAAGGGTATAGATCACCTGAGCAATATCAGCAACACCTTCATCATATATATATATATATATATATATATATATATATATATATATATATATATAATACTAAACTCGACAACAGAATATTCATTCGTTTGAAGAGCACATGGAACATTCATCAAGATAGAGTATTATGTTGGTATGTGAAACAAGTCTCAACAATTCCAAAACATTGAAATCTTAAAGAAATGGAATTAAATTAAAAAAAAAAGGTATCTAGAAAAGGTATTTGATTCATGCACATGGGATGTTTTTTCATTTATTTACCTCTTTCAACAACGTTTCATAACTTTCAGAGCATGCGTACGTTTTATACTTCTCTTGTTAAATTTATTCCTAAGTATTTTATTCTTTTGATGTTATTATGAATGAAATTGTTTCCTTAATTTCATTTTTGGATTATTCATTGCAAGTATACAGATATACAATAGGTTTTCTGATATTGATCTTGTATCCTGCAACTTTGCTAAATTATTTTACTAGTTCGAGTAGTTTTTTAGTGGATTCCTTTAAAATTTTCTACATACAAGGTCATGTCATCTGCAAAAAGCATTCCAACCTGGATGCTTTTTATTTCTTTTTCTTGTCTTATTAACCTCATTAGAACCTCCAGAAGTAGTGAGAGCTGAGATCCTTATCTTGTTCCTGATCTTAGAGGGAAACATTCAGGCTTTCAACAGTTAGCTGTGGGTTTTTCAAAAGTGCCCTTTATCAGAAGGAGGACGTTCTTTTCTAGTCCTCGTTTGTTGAGGTTTTTTTTCATGAAAGAGTTTTGGTTTCCTACTGTTTTACATTGTGTGTGTGTGTGTGTGTGTGTGTGTGTGTGTGTGTGTGTGTGCATGCACATGAGCACACACGTATACAGTTTAAATAACTTCGGGCTTGTGTCATACTAAAGTAATTAATAATCTGTGTTTTTATCTAAATATATCTGAAATATTGTTCTGGGTGAGGAAAACTGCTATAAACAGAGAATGGGTTGTAAACCATTTAAAGAGACCTATCCCATTCTATCAAAGAGGTCACAAAGTTTTTAGGATTTCCTAAATTCAATAGATTCCATATTTTTATTCATAAGAGGAAGCAACAAAGCTTCTTCCTACATAAATCGTGGGTTAAGAATTTTAAAATTTCAGGAAAGTTTTTTTATTTGAGTAAAAATCCAAACCAAAATGTAAACACCCAAATGTCATCCCCTTGCGGTTGCTAGATTCAAATAAAGTCAGATGAAGTGACATCTACTCACTTCACCTTTTACTAGACATCCACTCACTTCTGCACAAGCCTCTCTATCCTAGTGGTTTGAGTTGGCCTGTGCACTTATGCCCAGGCTCCTTGCCACTGTCCTTTTTGAGTTAAATACCCATTTTTAATTTAAATAATTTATTTTTTAATATTTTTTTTATTTTTTAGCTGAGCCATCCTGCCACCTATTGGCAGCTCAGCGGCAGCTCAGCTCAGGCCAGGCATTGAACTGTTGTAGCTCAGAGCTTGCACTCTTGAGCAAACTCTTAACCAATTGAGTCACTCGGCTGGCCCTTAAATACCCATTTTTAAACTTCAGAGTCACCTGCAGTCAAGGCTAAACCCATGCAGAAGCATTCTTTTTTTTGAGTAGAGCAATTTTTTTTAATTTACTTTTTTTTATTAGTTTCAGGTGTACAACACAGTGCAATAGTCATACTTTTTACCCCTCAAGGTGACAACCCCCTCCCCCAATCTGCTGCCCCACTCCCCCTACCCCAATATCATACATATCTATTACAATTCCATTGACTCCACTCCCACACTATACTCCACATCCCGTGACTATACATATATTCAACTATAGTTGACATACAATATTATACAACAGCAGCTTCAGGTGTACAGTGCAGTGGTCAGGCCTCTACACCATCCACGAAGTGGTCTCCCTAACAAGACATGTGACCATCTGACACCCTACAAAATATTTACATTATTAATGATATTCCCCAAACTGTCTTTCATATTCCCTGTGGCAATACTGTAGTTACCTATTTATGCTGTCTAATCCCTTATCCTTCTCCCTCATCCCCCCCCCACCTTCCAACTAGCAACCATCAGTTTTTCCTCTATATCTCTGAGACTATTTCTGTTTACTTTGCTCATTCATCCAGTTTTTTAGATTCCACATATAAGTGAGATCATATGGTATTTGTCTTTCTCCAACTGACTTATTTCAGAATTTAACATAATGTTCTTTAGGTCCATCCATATCATTGCAAATGGTAAGATTTCATTCTTCTTTACAGCTGAGTAATACTCCATTGTATAAATGTATCACAGTTTCTTAATCCAGTTGTCTACCAATGGGCATTTCAGTTGTTTCCAAGTCTTGGCTATTGTAAATAGTGCTGCGATAAACATAGGGGTGCATATATTTTTCAAATTAGTGTCTTGGGTTTCTCTGGATAGATTCCCAAGAGTGGAATTGCTGGGTCATAAGGTACTTCCATTTCCAGTTTTTTGAGATACCTCCATACTGATTTCCTTAATGGCTGCACCAATCTGCAGTCCCACAAACAGTGCACCAGGGTTCCCTTTTCTCCACAGCCTCACCAGCATTTGTTGTTTGTTGATTTATTGATGATAGCCTTTCTGAACAGAGTAAGGTGGTATCTCATTGTGGTTTTTATTTGCATGTCTCTAATGAGTAATGAGGTTGAACATTTTTTCATATGCCCGTTGGCCATCTGTATGTCCTCTTGAGAGAAATATCTCTTTATATCCTCTGCCCATTTTTTAATTGGGTTATTTGTTTTTTTGGTGTTGAGTTGCATGAGCGTTTTATAAATTTTGGATATTAACCCCTTATCAGATGTATCGCTGGCAAATAACTTCTCCCATTCAGTAGGCTGCCTTTTTGTATTATTGATGATTTCCTTTGCTGTGAAAAAACTTTTAAATTTGATGTAATCCCATATGTTTATTTTTTCTTTTATTTCCCTTGCCCGAGGGGATATCCCAGTAAAAATATTATTGAGGGTATTGTCTGCAAATTTACTCCCTATGTTTTCTTCTAGGAGTTTTATGGTTTCAGGTCTTACGTTTAAGTCTTTATGACTGACAGAAAGTTGGAGATCAACAGCAGCACTGTCGTAGTAGGGGACTTCAACACCCCTTGTTACCAATGGACAGATCCTCCAGACAGAAAATCAACACAGAAACAGTGGCCTTAAATGACACTTTAGATCAGCTGGATTTACCGTAATCTATATTTTTAGAGTATTTCACCCCAAAGCAACAGAATATACATACTTCTCAAGTGCACATGGAACATTTTCCAAAATAGACCACATGTTAGGCCACAAAACAAGTCTCAATAAAATTAAAAGAAGAAACCCGGAAAGCACACAAATACAGGGAAGCTGAATAGCATGCTACTAAATAGCGAGTGGGTCAAAACTGAGATCAAGGAAGAAATCAAAAGATACCTCGAGACAAACGAAAATGAAAACACAACAACCCCAAATCTATGGGATGCAGTGAAAGGAGTCCTAAGAGAGAAATTCATAGCAATGCAGACCTATCTAAAGAAACAAGAAAAATCTCAAATCAACAGACTATCTTTACACCTAAGGGAGAAAGAACGGCAAAACAAGCCCAAAAGGAGTACAAGGAAGGAAATAATAAAGACCAGAGCAGAAATAAATGAAATAAAGACCAAAAAAACAATACAAAAGATCAATGAAACCAAGAGCTGGTTTTTTGAAAAGATAAACAAAATCAACAAACCCGTAGCCAGACTCACCAAGAAAAAGAGAGGACCCAAATTAATAAAATCAAAAATGAATGAGAAGTGACAACAGATACCACAGAAATACAGAAAAATTTAAGAAAATACTATGAGCAACTATATGCCAACAAATTCGACAATCTGGAAGAAATGGATAAATTTCTAGAAGCATACAATTTACCAAGTCTGAAACAAGAAGAAACAGAAACTCTGAACAGGTTGATTACTACCATAGAAATTGAACTAGTAATCAACAAGCTTCCAACAAACAAAAGTCCTGGACCAGGTAGCTTCACAGGTGAATTTTACAAAACATTCAAAAAAGAATACCTAGTCTCCTGAAACTATTCCAAAAAATACAGAAGGAGGGAAGGCTCCCAAGCACATTTTTTGAGGCCACTATTACTCAGAAGCATTCTTAATGCTGTCAATGTGTTGACACCTTTGAGAGAATGACATAGCCAGGGAAATGAGACCACACCACTATTTTTACAGGGACCTAACAAAGGAGTTCCACCTTCCAGCAGGCTCCCCTTGTCCATGGGGGATACATTCCAAGACCTCTAGTGGATGGACGCCTGAAACCACGGATAATACTAAAACCTGTATATATATTTTTTTCTATAAATACATATGGATGATAAAGTTTATCAATTAGGCACAGTAAGAGGTTAACAATAACTAATAATAGAACAATTATAACAATATACTGTAATAAGTTATGTCAATGCTGTCTAATACATTATACTCAACTCACCATTCTTGTGATGATGTGAGATGATAAAATGCCTGCGTGAAGAGATGAAGTGAGGTGAATGACGTAGGCATTGTGACATAATGCCAGGCTACTACTGAGTTTCTGACATACATAACAAGCACTTTACCGCATGTCAGAATTACCTGCATCACTACTCTTGTGCTTTGGGGTCATTATGAAGTAAAATAATGGTGACTTGAACACAAGGACTGAGTACCATGACAATCATCTGATAACCAAGATGGCTACTTAGTAACTAACAGGTAGGGAGCATCTACACCTGGAGACGCCAGACAAAGGGGTGAGTCACATCCTAGACCGCACGAGACTTCATCATGCTACTCAGAACGACACACGATTTAAAACATATGGATTGTTTATTTCTGGAATTTTCCACTTAATAGTTGCAAACCACAGTTGACCATGGATAACTGAAACTGGAAAGTAAAACTGTGTGTGTGTGTGTGTGTGTGTGTGTGTGTGTGTGTGTGGCGGGGGGGACTACTTTATTCAAGATCCAGAAAAGCAGGTTTTCACAACTTATACATTCAATACTCCCCTACAAAATTAGAAATCTTATTACTAAGGAATCTAAATGACCCATCCAGGACTCTGACAGAGGAATCATCTTTGTGAAATTAGAAACCATTAAGAGAAGAAAAGCAGTCATAAAAGAATGTTCTAAAATGACAGATGGGACAAAATTCATAATTACAAACAAAATACAGGGCAAAAAAGCCCTGATTATAAAGAGGGACTAAACTCTTTAATGGCAACTTCAAAGCAGTGTTTCATTCTCTTATGGAACACTGCCATCAATCGCCATGCCTTGCTAATCGTCATGTAAAACTGTGTTCAATGGTAGACTATGAAAGCATCTAAATTTCTTTGCCGGAGGGGTTTCAGAATCATTCTGTCTGTGATTTCCCTTTCAACCAAAAGAACATTAATATGGTCAATGATTCTTATTAAGGACTACAAAGATTGTTTCCACAACAGGAAGGACAGTTGGATATCCCTACTAAATTCAATATTTCTACATTTGATAATAACTAGCCCCTCTTGAATTCACTTAACCCCACTTTACCAATGCCTCCTGTTTTTCCTTCTACATTCCTGCTTAAACTATTTCCAGGCTCTCCTTCTGCTAGTTCCTTAATATTTATTAGTATTCTCTAGTATTTGCACCTGTTTCCTTCTCCCCCTTATATTCTCACTAGATGCTACCATTCCATACACCTATTTCCACTTTCATCTCCTAAATGATCTCTAGCTCCCCACTTGTAGCCCTAAGCTCTAAAATCACATTCCTCCGAAGCTACCAGACATCTCACCTAAAAGCCAGGCGGCATTCGATACATAGCTCAAGGTAACGTGTCCAAAACCATATCCAACTTCCCGTCCAAACTTGCTTTTTCTAAGAGCCCACATTTCTACATCCAACTGTAAAAGTGAACTTCTTGTCATTGTAGACTCCTTCCATAAAGTAAGGAGTTTCATGTTATAGTTTCTACTTGCTCTTCCAGCTTCGTCTCCTCCCTCACCCCTCTAAGAAATTTAATTCTCATTCTGTGTACACACCATGCACTTTTCCTGTACTTCTGCTAAGTCCTCTTCTTTAGCATTCTAAACTACAAATTCCTACAATCTCCTCTTGGAACCTGAAAATGTATTCAATTACTGTGTTTATCGATGATAGCGATCAAAGTAACTTTGCTTTCGTCCTGAAGACAAATCCTTGCATTACTGCTCATAAGCTATTAGAGTAAGACTATGAACAATTATTGGGTTGTCGGGACAGTCATGACATTATTTTTTGTTTTTCGTTGCAAAAATGCATCATGACTTTTCCAACAACCTACATACAATGCAGTTTGTAAATACAATGCAGTTTGCAAAGTACCAGGATGAAATGACCACAGGGTGCTATGACAACAGAGAAAGCATACACAACCATTATGTGTGTCACCTCTATCTGTTTTGCTTGGACTGAGTGAGCCTTGTAGATAAGTAGGAATTTGTCAGGTGGACAAGATCAGTTAGAGCAGCGGTTCTCAACCTGTGGGTCGCAACTCCTTTGGGGGTTGAAGGACCCTTTCACAGGGATCGCCTAAGACCATCAGAAAACAAAAAGGTATTTACATTACGATTAATAACAGTAGCAAAATTACAGTTATAGAGTAGCAACGAAAATAACTTTATGGTTGGGGGTCACCACCACATGAGGAACTGTATAAAGGGGTCGCAGCATTAGGAAGGTTGAGAACCACTGGGTTAGAGGAAGGCGTTAGGTATCAGGGTACACTCTGGTAACAGCTAGTACGGTGCAGCACACAAGGGGAATGTGGGGGTGGGAGAAGGCTGGAGGAGGGATTACATAATGAAGACCTAGAAAAGGGAAAGATATCTAGCAGCCTTGGGAGGAACAGTACAGAGGCCAGGAGACAATTAGGGGGCCACTCATTATGCCTCACAACAAATGATGGCCGAAAAAGCAGCGACAGTGAGATGGGACAGCAGGGTCACACTTGTTCCAAATATAGTTAAGCACAATTAATCTCATAACAAACCCAAGAGGTAGCGTTCCTAAGAAACTCAAGCGCGTGAGGACATTACTTGCTCAAGATGACATGGCTTACAAATAGGAGCAGAGATTCAAACTTCAAAGATCCTGCTCCTAAGGAGCATCGTGTGCCAATATCTCAAACACATGTCCAAATAGAAATCAACAAATCATGTTTTCACAACTAATTCTGGCCTGTTCAACTTACCAGAATTGCTAAATAAACGTCTTCTCATAGAGAAGTATATAGCAAGTGGAGAAGGATAAATACTTTAGCAGGTTTAGGGTTACAAATCATAAGATTTTAATACTATTCCAAGCTGTATACAGTTTTAGTTGCATATCCAAATTCTAAAGTTACAGGTATAATTTACACATTCTACGATTAATAATTTTGCATGGGCCACAGTTTAAATGTAAATGTATTAGCCTGTAAAATCTCTACCCTGATCACTTATTATTTTTGCTGGGCATATAAAAAGAGTATTGATCTAAAAATAAAACAATCTGCTGTAAAAATATGCTTCCTTATCAATATTCTTCCTTAAGCTATAGAGTTTAATTGGGGAATAAAATATTCAATATCTTAGAAATCATTTACCTAAACAAACATGCTATATGTATAACACATACATAATGTGTTTGGAAAACTCTGTAAAATGCAGAGTAACACCTCTCCTAATGAGGTATTAAGCGAAGTGAACACAAACATTCGTCCAGTTTCCCTTTAGCATTCAGTGAACTGATTTCTTATTCTAAGTTACTTTTCTTAAAAAGAAAATTATCTAAGGTTAGAAATGACCAATTCCAGAAGTGATATACATCTACGCAAAACTCAATGTACCAAACTGGCACATTATGGGTCAGCCCTAAATTTATTTTACAAAGTTTACAAAGGAGAGGGTTTAAGTTGACTAATTTACTCAACTCCAATGCTTTATTCTTATTACAATATTAAATTTATTTTATACATTAAGAAATGTAAATGCTAAAATATATATACTACATCGTCAAGCCTTGAGACAAAGATGGCATCTATTTCAAGTCACGTCAGCTGCAATGGATTAAGCGGCTACCTCAAACACACATGAGACTGGGGGACGATTTGGGCACATGGATCATAAATGCCTGCGGTGGGCACAGGCGTGGTAGCCTGTGTGTTACTCTTGCGCTCTTCTTTATGCTGGCAAAGAAGACTGAAATACTTTGGTTTCTATAATGGACAGGGCATTTCATTGTTGTTTGAGATCAGATAATGCACCCTGATTTGAAACATAAAAAAATATGCAAAATCAAGGGAAAAGTTTTGTGAGGTATTTTTTCTCATGTCTGATAAAACAAACAAAAAACCTAGTAATACTTTTCTAGAAAACACTATATAACGGATGCAGTTAAAATAACTAGGGTTACATTTTTCCAATGTTCTTCTGCTTCATCTGGAAAATTCATTGTGTGTGTGAGTGTGTGTGTAGTTTTAGGAGAAAACATCAGCATTTCAGCTTGTTAATTTAAATAATGTCAACTATGCATGTTTATTTGTAAAACTTCCCATAGTGAAATGTTACAGTTACCTATAAACATTCATTTTTCACTATTTACAATTTGAATAATTATGGAATGTTTGTATAATGCAACCAACTGGGTTATAGAAAAGTCACATAAACAATATAAATCTGATGCCCAATCCTTTACAAATATGTCATTACTTTCACTGGGTTTTCAAATTGTCAAGTATAAATGAGGTCAGCAGTACTTCAGATGAGGCACTTTAACAATTACTCAAAAAGATTAAGTGTACAAAGTGTAAAACAAAACCACTTGATATTAATCTTATCCTTAATTTCAGACGTGATTAATCTGAGATGGTCTACATTAAGGAGTGTTATAAACTTTTATTTCTTGCCCTCTGCCTTCACTTGACCCAAGGCAACATAAAAATGAAATACATAGGATATATAGATATCATCACAGACCAGTTAATGTACTTACATACAAAAGAACTAAACATTATCTAATGACACTGGGGTTTCAGAAAGTGACTATTGTAACACAAAAACTTCTACATAATTTTTTTCATAAACCTGTATAAATACATTGGTCTCCCAAAGGCAAAATGGTTTCTTGACCATATTCCTAGACAAAAATGCCCTCAAATGTACTATTTAATTAACTGAATCAAAATTAAGTCTTACACATTCTTTTCAAACACTTAATTTTTAAAATACTTAGAGAAATTAAAATATTAAATTCTAAAAATAGAGAAATTAAAAAATTGCCAATACTTTATACTGTAGATTAGTTTTAAGATTAAAAAAATAAGGAACAGATGTTTTAGTTTGCCAGCCTTGTGAAAGACCTTTTAAACACCTACATTTGGCCAATTCATTTTCAACCTTAAATCAAGTTCTCTGAATATTTACACTGCATCTTTTGATAGTTAAAATAATACTTGATTAAAAGATATTAATTCCTGTGGCTTCATGACTTATTAGTTCTATATTTTTCCCTACTGTTGGATTTCAACATACCTCTATTAGTAAAGACAATGGCTAACTCAAATTTTTAAAGTTTATCCAGAAGGGATTAAAATTTGTGGTCCCATTGACAGTTTTAGGTGAGAAGTTACATTTCATTAAACTTGTTTTATTTCAGGTAGTTTATTTATTTACTTATTTATTTATTTTTTAAGCTGAGCCATCCTGCCACCTGTTGGCAGCTCAGTGGCTGCTCAGCTCAGGCCAGGACTCGAACCGCTGTTGCTCAGAGCTCAAACTCTTGAGCAAGCTCTTAACCAACTGAGCCACACGACTGGCGCTCTGGTAGTTTATAATTTGAGTCATTTCTATAGCCCAGGTACCCAAATGTTGTTTTAAAAACATATGAGTTAGTGCTCATTAGAACATGGTTAGCTGTTCCAAGTCTATCTATGAAAATCACTTGTTCTGTGTGTTTGTATCTACACGAGGGCACATGTACTCCTTAATTCCCTAAAACAGTTTTGCTCCTCAAGAGAGAACAAACTGGGTTTCACTCAATATGCTACCAGACACTTAAATCTCTTCTAAAATCAGAAGTTGGCCAATTTTCAAATAAATGGAAAGGGAAAATACTTATTTAGAATGACAAAAATTAAGCTTGGCAAAAGTAGTGACTTTTATTTACAATTGCATGTATCAAGATTACAATAGAAACACTAGTGATATCATCTGAACAAAAGCAATGATTTATTGGTAATGGCAATGAATGGAATATTGAGTCTCTGGCGAGAATCAAGCAATTATCCAGGAGCTGTAGATCTGACTGCAATATGATCTTCCAGTGTCTTCTGTACCTTAGTGGCTTTCTCCTTTCTTGCCAACTACCTAGAAAAACAAAAATAACTTTATATGTACATCCTATTGATTAGAAATATGGGCTCTTTTCAAAATAATGTTACTAATTGGTAATCATCTTTAAAACATTAATTTTTATCCCTGTTTTTTTTTTTTTTTGTCATGCAGTATATTTTCATTGTTGAATCAAATTGTGACCCTCCCCCCTTCAGCCTCAAGGAATTAAAAAGAAAACACATGCAGGGTATTTTTGATTCCCACACTGTTTTAAGAAAAAGTAATACAATTTTTCAAAACGAGGTTCACAGTTTAGAGAAGTTAATAAAAAGATGATGCTAAATGAATGAAACATATTTGGCATATTATTTTTAAGCAATTAGAAATCAAATGTCAATCACGAATAATCTAGAATTAAGAATATGTTAAACTTATGTCTTCATGTCCAAGATGACAGGTTTCTAGACTTTTCTCTCAACATATAGATATGGAATGAAAACAACTAATTTTGCCTAATTTCTATTTAAAAAAAACGCTGGTTGCTACAAATGTATTACAAAAAATGTAAAGAATAAATCTTATTTCTGTCAATGATTAGAAAACTTCTCCATTAGAGGGTTTTTTAAATGTGGCAACTCTAAATGCTGTAAATGCTGTTTATGCTGTAAATGTGGCAACATAAAAATGTAAAAAATAAACATGGTTTCTACCAACAGTTCTAGAAAACAAATCCTCTCCAAGAGGGTTCAAAACTATGTTCTAATTGAATAATTTAATTCAAACCTAAAGTTTAGCATTAAATAATGCATTCTCATTTCTCTAAAGAAATTCACCTGCAAGCTACTGAATATATATTTGTATACAGAAATATTTCTATGTACATTTGTGAATGTAAATTTCATATTTTAAATTGATTCAATTCCAAATGGTAATGTCTGACTCAAGCAAAACTCACTCAAGTCTTCAGTGCATTTCTAGGCTAAAATAAAACATGGCTGGGTCAAAGTCCTTCATGAAAGAAGATTATAAAACCCTCTGCACTGAATTCCCAATCACATGGTGCTAGAATTGCTGTTTCCGCCCCCCTCAAGTAAAACCACTTCTATTACTTGAAAAAAACTCCTCTCTGATCCAAGGAAACCATGTGTTAGAAAGCCCTAAAACCCAGAAAGATGCTAAAGAGACAGTCTCAGAAAGAGTATGTGGATGAGAGTAAGAAACTCAGGTTTACGAGCCAAGGGAGCCTTCTTAAAGAAGAAGGGGAGAAGGAACTATATGTATCACAAATGAACTTAAGCAGGTAAACGCTGAAAGCATTGCTGATCATTGTATCACTTGGGAACACACCAAAACACAGAGCTATTAGACTAAGCAAAAGAAAACATAACCAACTAATATTAAAAATTAAAATTTTAGCAGAAGTATACAGAAGACACGAATCTGCATACTGTTTCACAGGTTGATAGCTCTCAACTTGCCAGTATGTATCCTCTGTAAAAAAGAAGAAATTTAGCATTCCAATATGGATTTTCTCACCCCAAACATAAAGCTCTTTTATTCATTTTGAAGTCTTTATATTAATACCTCAGACAAACAAAAATTTAAGTACAGCAAAATTAGGTGACAAAAATGTTTATTCATTAGAGTCAGTCCATCGTACTTCTATCTTAATATTTTAAATCAGCCTAACATTCAGTCCATAAGTCTTTCAACTGGCCTTGAGCTCACTTGGGTAGGCAAAGCGGAGGACATGCCCACAATACATCAGCCAAGACTTCTGGACTCCAGTTCCGATGAGAAAAGATACCCACATCTTTCAACTACAACCTAATCGATATATTGCACTAGTACTAGTATGGAAGAACTTGATGAAACTGTTCATATTTGATTTCCAAAATAATTCTGGAGTTCCTAAAAAATAAAATCTAAACTTCAGATTGAATTAAAACATTATCCAACAACTAGCTCAATCTGAAACCATTTACAACAATGTAAATTTTATTGCAATAGTATTTCTCAAAATGTAGTACAATATTAAATATGAGACAGAAGTAAAAAAAAAAGAAAAAAGTCGGGGAGCAATACAGTATGGTAATGAAATTAAGGCACCTAGTTGCAAGCCCAAAACAAAAACCAGAACAAAATAAAAAGCCAATGGAGAAACATGACTAGAATGAGATGGGAAGAAAGAGACGGTTGAGGAAACCTAGGTAATAGTAAGTCTGGTCCAGACGACAGAAGCTGTAGAGATCTTGCACCAACAGTGATGAGAACATGGGAAGGGTGAGAGTGGACAGGTGCAAGACGGGCAGAGAAGCAAGGAGGGGAGCAGAGTGAGACAAGGTCTTTATATTACTTCATTTTTAAAAATCTTCTGGTTTTAGTTCATTTGAGTTGGATTTAAAAAGCTGAAAAATAAACAGACAGAAATGTTACAAAAATAGCTGATACGGTGAATGGCCAGTTTAGAAGTCTGTTTTTATTACTGTGATATAAAATCTGCTCTGCTTCTCACATGCACCTCATTCCCTAAAAAGCAGAAGCCCCTACAATTTTGCTCAATTTTGTACACTTATATTTTATTATTTTTGTATTAAAATAAAGCAATCAATGTAATGAGCATATTTTAGTAAAGAAAACATCAACTTCCAATTAAGATGGCAAGCTTTTCATGCCGCAACACAAAGAATCCAACAGCCTAAGTGTATATTATCATCTGTGCACAATGCCTGTTAAGAGCCCAAAACACACAAATAGGTGTGTTCTAATCCACCAAATCTTAAAAGTATAACTTCATAAAGTTGTAATAGCACGCAAGGTGGTCTAAGATTTCTATCCACATCCAAGATTCATTAGTGTTACCTTAGCTTGTCATCTTAGTGACATAAGGAGAAGGTCAATGACATTCTGAAAACTAAAATTATCCACGAACAACTCACACAATATAAAAATGTAAACTGAATGCTAAATAATTCTATTTTATGATTCATTATGCCATTTTATATAACTCTCTTTACGACACAAAGAGGTATCAAAACTTTCCTCTGTGCCAATAAAATACATGCCAAATCTATTTTGAAATTTTAGATCCTAATTCCTACGTGTAATCCCTGTAAAATTCAGACTAAGTAAAAGGAAAAAGGTACCATACTCGACTTGTCCTTGAACGAGTCCTACACCTTCCCATTTTCATGCTCAAATTCCTGCTCTCCATTCTACCTACAGTGACCACTGCTATCTTTCCCTGTCTATTTCTTCTCCCCAAGTTCAGTTCAAGGCCCTTTTCCTCCATAAAATAGTAGTCTCATTCTTTCCCAACCCACTGATGGGAAAAAGGAAGTATCACTGGGCTGGGAAAGTCTGGGAATACTCTGTGGAGGAAGAGTTCGTTGAACTAAGCTTTGATTAATTTTGATTCACTTTCCAAATGTTTGTGCATTATCCTTCAAGAATATAAACTTGCTATAGACAGGGGTCATGAATGTACCTGGCATAGTACCACAAGGACAACAATGCCACACCTTATCTGTCAGCTCCTTCACTAGAAAGCAAACTCTTCATTTTTAATAAGCAACTCCATCTATACAATACCAAACCAGCCAATTTCAGTTATAAACTAATTTTATTGCAATTTTCCTACACTGAATTTGTTGACTTAACATAAAAAAACCCAAAACTGAAATTGGCTTACTTTGGAGGAATAACCCTGCAGGACAATGAATGACACAAGCAGAACAAGTCTCATTCAGAAATTATTAAAAAGCAATATAATGAAATATCAGAAGTTATTAAAAAGAAATATAGTGAAATATTTACATTAAGAAAACCATTCAACCAATTAAAATGTATCAAACATTAAAAGCAAGAGATTAAGAAGTCCAGAACTCCAAGAAGCAAGGCCATCACAGTATTAAATTATTCTTGCAGCAGTTCTCAGTGTGGTCCAGGCTGGAGGTCCCGGAGACCGTTCCAGAGTGTCTTCAAGCTCAAAACTATTTTCATAATAAAGCTCAATTGTTATTTGCCTTTTTAACTCTCAGTGTCTCACAAGTGTACAATTGAGTTTGAGAGGCTACATACCTGTGGTAGCAAAACTGATTGAATGCAGAAGCAGATAGGAGAACAAGAGGGTTCTATTAAGCTGTATAGTAAAGAATTTGTAAAAGTATAAAACAATGCTCCTGCTCTCACTAAGATGGTTTTGTTTTGGAAAATACTTTAATTTAAAAATATTATTTGGTTAGTGTATAATGAGTTTGTTATTTGTAAATAAGTATTTTTTTTTAAAGGTTTTTATTGGGGAATTGGGGGATGGGAACAGCGCTGGGGAATTGGGGGAAGGGGAACAGACAAATTGCTGTCGTTTTGTTCTTCAGTCTAGTTGTGGAGGATGTTGCTTCACTGACCCAAGTTGGCACCATCATTGCGCTCTTCCCGGGTGAGGCAGATCAGTTGCCGGCTTCTGGATCAGCAGATCAGCTCACACTGGCTGCTGGCTACACAGTAGCCCATGGCAACCCACTGTAGCAGTGAGTCACCGATGACTTACGGCAGCCCAGCTCCAAATTGAGCTGTTGTTCAGCATCGTAGCTGTAGAGGGCAGTGTCACTGGCCCTCATATGTGGGATCCGAACTGGGGCCCTCTGGCGTCCCAAACCAGCTCTTAACCAACACGCCGCTCGGCCGGCCCATAAATAAGTATTTTTTATATTTTTCATAAGCATAGCGCACAGAAACAAGAGCTCTTTATGGTCATCAATAATATTGAATAGTGTAAAGGGATCCTGAGACCAAAAAGTTTGAGAACTACTGTTCTACAGTAATTTTAAATAAAGTATTTAAATGAACACATAGCCAAATTATAAAGCAAATGCAAATACTCTCAAGCAAGAACAGTCTAACATCCTACCTACAGTCCAAAACGGGTAAGATTGGTAGTCAAAAAAGGGAAAAACTAGTCTAGAAAAGGTGGAACAGGGGATGTTAAAAACAAAGAGATACAGACAGATTTTTAGATGGACAATTATCAATGCACATTTGAGAAACTATAACTACATGGCAGGCTGGTAAGAAGATAGACAAGATAAAGTGGTAGCTACTTAGAGAAAATGGAAGTCCAACAGCATAAGCCAAGATGAGAAGCAAGAAACTAGAGCTGAATTAATGGTATGAGAAAATAATAGGACTTATGAATAGTAATATATCTTATGAAAGTATCCAGCTAAAAACAAACTATGCAAGGCAAAGTTAAAGCTAAATGCAACGGCATTTAATTCAAACGGGCAAAGTAACAAAGCAGGCAGCCAAAATGTCTTTGTTGCTCACACATTTTCCCAGTACAGCATATTTCACATCATACAAATGTAGATGTTTAATCTCTGCTTCTTCTGACCTGTCATTATACATATGTCAAACATTTAACATGACAGATCTAAGTACGTGATTGTTCCTACAGCTCCCAAAAGTTAATTATGCTGTGAGACAGGAGGATGATAGTTGAAAAATGACTAGTTAAAATATCTACTGTCGAGGTTATCAATTTTTTAAAAAACAGCATATAAGTTCATCCGCTGTTATGAAAATTTATGAGTTTCTCTGTAATTGAATTAAAATTAGATCTGTGGATACCATCAAAAGAACAGAAGCTCTCAGGATATTGGCAGCTCCATCTCCCCATACAGGGGTCAGGCTGGGTGCCTCATCCTCCAGGCACTGGCACCCGTCGGGAAACTCTTCTGCTCTCATAATCATCTCAAGTTCTAGACTGCCTGCCAGAGGCAGCCATGAGGAACATGGTGATAACTGCATCTCCTGTGCTGCTGCGTATTTAATCTGTGTAGGTACAGCACCCAGGTTCTGTACTGATAAAACTCTTGGTGGCCATTCTATGATCTGTGGTTGTATATTTTAAGTGTCACCCTAAGGAACTGTTAGCAATTAGAAGTAATTCCATGAATGTACAAAAATGTTCTCATTCCTAAACGTCTCATGTTCTCTATAAATGCTTGGCAAACCTCAGGATTGTGTCCTCAAAATAAATAAATGGAAAGATAGATAAATATCTGTCTGTTCACTGAAAATTTATTTGCTGAAACATGTTCTTCCAGCACACAGATACAGTTTCAAAGTTAGCATCTCAGTGTAATAAAGCCAAGTCCTTTCTTTTCATTAAAATTATTCATTTTAAATATTTTCATCAGAAAGAACGAAAATCCAAAGCTTAATGAAGTTCTTAAAACTTCACTATTGTAATAAAGATTTACCTTACTTCTATTTTTCTGTTACTCCTTTTATTAACCAAGCAATCATGTTTACCCACTTAACTGGATGTCACTCATTTAAGACACTATATCAGTAGGGCTTATTTTTATTAGAGATTTCTTTTAGTTGGGTTTCTAAAAATGTGATTAGGAGAAGGTACTGTTCTATTATAGTTTAACCTTATAAAATTTCATGACATGATATGACTCTGACTTAATGAAATTATTTCTTTAAAATTATATTATTACTTCCTCTAAATATTATTTAAACAAACTTACTCGTTTGAAGTCATTCATATTTGTTGCCTGGACTGGAGTACCAATAAAAGTAAAATATGAAATTCTTGTTGTTTCTTCTTCACCTTGATTGGACTGAACAAATATCTACCAAAAAACAAAAATTTTATAGTAATGATTATAATCCTATTTTTCATAAAAATCCTTTAAGTTTAAATGCTTAAACTTAAATGCTTTAAATTTAAACTTAAATGCTTTAAGTTTTTTGTTTCCTTAGATTACTAATACAAATACCTTCCATTCTTTGTAAGGGTTAATCCACATATCAGACTAGCACTCCTCTAGGACTAGAATTCCACTGTTTGCCCTGCTATTCTCATCTTCTCCAATGATGTCATGTAAGACACCCACA
This sequence comes from Hipposideros armiger, assembly GCF_001890085.2. Lineage (NCBI taxonomy): Eukaryota > Metazoa > Chordata > Mammalia > Chiroptera > Hipposideridae > Hipposideros > Hipposideros armiger. The sequence goes on from NW_017731402.1 coordinate 2,140,803, forward strand.
TAGCCAAGCTCCTGATAATTTAGTGTGATGGTGTAGAGGGGCCATAATTAAATTATTTACAGAGAATGTTGAAAGAGTATGAAATTCTTGATTATAATGGGTAGGCTGCTGTTCAAATTTTATAAAAATTACAGTGTTTAAGGAAAATCTCTCCAGTTATATTCTTTCTGATATCCATTCATTCTACTGGACTGTTGGAAAAGTCATGACGTATTTTTTGTTTTTCATTGCAAAAATGCGTCATGACTTTTCCAACAACCCAATATTTCCTAGAACACTAAAAGAAAAAGTAGTATTGGGAACCAGCTCCTAAAACTATACTATGCCCTTCCTATTTTAAGCTTGGCTGTTTCTACTACTATTTAAAAACTCCCCTCAGCATGTTAGGAAACAGAAGCTTTACTCTTAGATCCTTATTCAGTATTCTGGATTTATTTTTTAATTCGCTCAACATTTTAAAACACAATACTCTAGATGCTGTCTACTTAAGAATAGTGCCTCTCTTGATTTGGATAACATACTTCTTTTATTTTCAGAGGGCATTCATCAGTCAGTTTTTGCTGTGTATGTAGGCAACTATAGATTCATCTCAAACTGAGTTGATCAACTAAAAACTCCAAGTCTATAACTAGTAGACTATTAAACCAGCTCTCCATTTATTTATTTGTAAAGCTCTTTGAATCTGAACACAACAGTTTATATTTAAACTTTAAATATATTTAAAATTAATCTCCTTACTTTGATTAGGCTTTCTGATCAGCCAGCATCGCTGGGTTGAATACTAAAATTCACAAAAGCAATTAATAACTGCAAAGCAGCAGCTGATTTGTTTTTACTGAGATCCTAACCACTACATTAAAAACTCTATATTCTAGAAAAGTACAATGAATTTTACAAAGGTATCATTCATTACCAGGTACGAATAATAAAGCACAAACATCTTCAGTTTAAGTAAAAATGTTCTAGAATAAACTTTTAACAAGTCATCAAGTAAATACATTATATATATTACACACACACACACACACACACACACACACACACACACACACACTGATAAATCCACAAGTTTTTAAAAACCAACCTGTCCTTCCCCTTTAGGGCACATAGATAAATTAAAAAGAAGATGATTTATTAGTTCATTATATATTTTTACTCATTTCAAACCAAGTGGGCAAATAACTACTTTAAGGGATCATATGGCATCACTGACGACAGCACGGATTGTCCCCACAAACCCATTAAACATATTACTTACAGTTACACTGTTAACGTTCTGAAACTTAACATAACGAAGTGGGACAATGCCATCTTCTTTAATATCATCCTCTGTTAGTTCCAGAGCTTGGGTTGGTTCACTTCTTTCTGCTTCTTCAAAATCCATAGATCGGGGTAGATTGATAAAAATTTTTACGTATTTAGGACCTTGACCTATGAAATGGTAGAATAAAATAAAAAGCTAACAATGAAATATGTAATATCTTATCCCCTTTATCAGTCCATCCACACTGTACAAACAGACACAAATGTACACATATGCACATACCTGCATGTATCTTTAGGAATTCTATGAAAGTCTGAGTATTTCCACAGCTGTTCTCCCCAACCCCACCTCCAAAGACATTTACTGGTATATTCTTGGCCTGCTAGCACCACACTCGAGGATTAGCTTAAAACACATACATACATATGCACACACATACACACGAAGTTCTTGGCCTCAACTACAAAAGACATACTATGATAAATTTAATACTATTAGGGAGAAGTATAGGGAAGGTAGCAATGGAGTTGGACAGTATATTTTCATAAAGAAATAACATTTGAGCTGGGTCTTACAGTGCCAACAATTGGTATATTTTGTAATTTTGAAGAAAAGCAATATCAGTGACACCATTTTGCCAAAAGGCAATTAATTATACAAACTGCCAAATTTCAGCTTAGAAATTAAGATGTACTCAGTGGTAAGATCACATTTATAGTGTCTTAATCCCTTAAACTTCAGGGTACAATCTAAGACCCATATTTTGTGGCTGATTAAAGAATCTTAAAATATTCACATCACTTAAAGACTCATTTCTACAGCATTTGCTTTTTATAAATACTTTGTATTTTCAGAATAAAGATACAGTTTTATTAATGAAAATTCATTAGTATATGAAAATTTAATTACCATTATATTGTAGCTTACTGAAGTGTGGATGATAGAAAACTAGGTAGACCACTTTTGCTGTAAGTATTTTAGTAAAAGCAACATTATCGTAACATTTTCCAAAATGTTGGTTTGGGCAAGAATGTAAGCATAATCTCATCTATAAATATCCATGTGTATACAGCCATATTAACTGTTACCTGTAGCTACTTTAATATTGTTTAACATAATATATATTTATATAATGTATATACTTTAATATATATACTCTATAATTTATATACTTCAAGATATGTAATATATATACTTTAATATAATTTATGTACTTCTGATTTGTATTATTTTTCTGTTAGAGTTATGGACCAGGTCGTTTGTAAACTATTCCTTTTTAATGAACTGATGAAATTTGGAATAAAAACTGACAACCACCAAAAAACAACAACAACAAAAAAAACAACATACAGAGGGTGCCAAAAAAAATGTATACACATTTTAAGAAAGGAAAAAACTATTAAAATTGTAATACTTAACGTATACCGAAAACAAAAGATAAATACAAGTGACATTTGACTTCTGCAATTACAAGAGGTGCTCAAAGTGGTTCCCATCAGCGTCTAGACACTTCTGATTACAGCAAACTACTGCTTGAGCAACGCTGACCAAAGTGTCCACTTGTATACATTTTTTTGGGACCCCCAGTACATGGATATTTAGAATAAGAAAGGAATGCTATCTGATAAATACAGTGCTGGCTATTTCTCCCAATCAATTAAAAAAAACAAACCATCTAGTCCCTACTCCCCCAACCCTCCCCCCACGCTAGCCAACCCCCACCCCCACACCCAGCCCTCAGCAACAGAAATCCAGAAACAGAAAAGTGGAGGTGGTGAATATGGAAAATTCTTTATTTAATAAAAAGGGAATGCTAAGTCTGTACAATCATGTTTACAGAATATGTATAAAGAAGATGAAACTATTAATAGGGCACAAATAGTATGATCTAGAGCAGGGGTCGGCAAACTTTTGAGACGGAAGAGCCAATATTGTCCCTCACAACAATTTAAAAATTATTTGAGAGCCATAAAACACCATGAAATCACCATTATGTGAATAATACCCTTTAAAAATTTTATAAATGAAACTATAATTTTATTTTCATTTTCAATTTTACTTCAGAGCCACATGTACGTAACCCAAAAAGCCGCCACTTGCCAACCCCTGACTTAGAGCCTTAGTTTTATCATCTGTAATAGGAGTTTGAAATAAATAACTCCCAGTTTTGATTCTAAAAAATGGCTGCTTTGAACCTAGAGTTTTAGAGTAATGGTTGGAAGAAAGGGTTCACATACTTTCAGATTAAGAGGGAACTTAAATTCTAAAATAAAAAACTTTACAAATAAATCTCACATTATTTGCCCATTCATTTATATCCTTACTTTTTCCAAAACCAATTTCACTCTGTCCCAAAACAAGGAGTATTTACCTCTATTTAATACAAAGTTTTAGATATGCGCTAACAGGTCCACAGAGCAGAAAGTTAGTTTACAGAAAAGCTGCCCATTACTCACCATTATCTGGCCCTTGAAATTTCATTGAATAAAGCTTAACTGGTTGATTGAATGCCACAGTAATGAGTAGCTGTGAGGAAAATAATAGTTTCATTTAAAAAGGGATCTTGAACACCTTGAATACACACAACTAAGTAGAATTAATTAATTCAAAAGCAGAAAAAAATTAATTCACCTAACAAAACCAATATAATATGTAACATCAGTAAGTTGAAAGTAACTTGATTAGACTGACATTTGAGAAACACAATCATCGATTATTCATTTAAGGAATGACAACAACAAATTTAACAAAATAAAATTAACTAAAACTATACATAAGAAACTAAGGTCTTATGACCCATAAACTGGCAAGCAATCTGCTTTCCAAAAAACCAAAATCCCCCAATTAAAACTTCAACTATACATTTTAGCATATAAGCTTAACATTTTCTAGGATGGTTTATTTGTCAAACATCTACTCATGTCACTTGACAATTTGGAGACAATGCACAGGTTGTGTGGAGAGTCTAGCCCTCCAATGGACTCTATATGATCCAAAACTCAAGAGAAAGGGATTCTTACAGCTATACAGTTTTGGGAATACTGTTCACATTATGTTTCTTGTAGCTATTGCTCTTGTAGCTCTTGCTCTAGGTTACCTCCAAATCTCCATCCTTAACTTATCTATCTGAATTTAGAAGGCCATAAGGAAATTGAGATTAAAACACTGGTAGTGCCTATCTCTCAGAAACTCTGATTTCATTTGCTTACTCTTCTTTCCAGGGGAAATTGTGCTTCTACCCTGGGAGGAAGACTGCAGAGAAGCTGTAGCCGATCCTGCTGATATGTACCATTAAAATATATTCAGAACAATAGCTACAAGAAACACAATGTGGGGGCCGGCCGAGTGGCGCGTTGGCTAAGAGCTGGCTTGGGACGCCAGAGGGCCCCGGCTCGGATCCCACATATGAGGGCCAGTGACACTGCCCTCTACAGCTAAGATGCTGAACAACAGTTCGACCTGGAGGTGGGCTGCCATGAGTCACCGGTGATGGCTGAGGCTGCAGCCCCTGCTGCAGTGGGTTGCGGTGGGCTACTGTGTGTAGCCAGCAGTCAGCGAGAGTGGCCATCCAGAAGCCGGTGACTGATGTGCCTCACCCAGGAAGAGCGCAATGATGGTGCCAACTTGGGCCAGTGAAGCAACGTCCTCCACAATTAGACTGAAGAACAAAAGGACAGCAACTTGTCTGTGCCCCTTCCCCCGATTCCCCAGCGCTGTTCACATCCCCCAGTTCCCCAATTAAAATCTTTAAAAATAAATAAATAAAAAGAAACACAATGTGAACAATATTCCCAAAGCTGTATAGTAAGGTAGCTCTGGCTGGAGCATGAAAAACTGGGGTGTACGTTTATGGTTTCAGGATCATTATGCTCTGTTTGCCTGAGAAAATACCCAGATTATTCACTTTGGTTATATAAGTACTTTTTATACTTGACCTGTAATAGTGTGTCAAAAAAACAGTAAGCATGACATTACAGACCTGAACCACAGGCAAAAGGGAAATGAGAGTGAAAAGCTAGAAACAGATCAAGTCAGCAAGAATCTGACACCCTCATCCAGAAGCCAGTGAAAATCGTTTAACTCTTTTAAGAACGAAACATAATCTGATTTGTTTTAGAAACATAACTTATGTAAACATTTAGAAGATGAACTGGAATGGGGACAAAGCAGAGTGAGTGGAACAGAAAGTAAATTAGGAAAATAACAGTTAAGATGAAACACGGCTTGACAAAGGCAGCACCACACTATTTGCTCTGTGACAAAGATGCTAGGAAGAACAATACCGGTTTCCGTCTGGGAGCGAGGACTGGACCACCAGGGAGTGCTCATCTAATTAGTCTGTTTCTCAGGGACAAACTCATTAGGGTGGGTACCAAGTATGAAAGGAAGGTCAAGAAGGAACAAAAGGACTTAAGAGTGGTGAAGATGCAACTCATGGGGCCGATTCAAGGGTCCTGCGAGGCCCCCCAGTGCACCTGGCAGCTTGCAGAGAACAGAGGAGGGGGGTGAGCACAGTCAAGGAAGAGGCGTCAAGGAAAACGCAAGTTATAAAAAGGAAAGGAAGAGTGGTCACCTGGGAAGGAAAGACATAAAACCGTGAGGTGGTAACAACAGCAGGCATAAATACTGAGAATCGCTACAAGCATTAACGTAAGCATCCATTACCTGCTCATCACAATCAGATTCCAAGAAGGTCATGTCTTTTCGCAAACAGTTGTCAAATCCATGCTCGTCGCTTTCATTAAGACATTCACAACCAGCTTTGTTAATAAAAGGCATTAAATCCATCTGAAAAAAATAAATCAAGACTCTAGGCAAAGCATTTGGATCTGGTATAAAAATCTTATTAAAAAATGCAAGTGTGTAATTCTTTAGATTAGGCAATTTTAAAGAAAATGTCTATCTCTTTTAAATAGTTACTAAAACTTTAATAATAATCCTTTCATTTGAATTCCTGACTGAGATATACTACTCATTATTAAAGCCAAATCTAGGCTTAGCCCACTTAATAAAGTATCGAAAACCGAGTGTATCACTAAGATTATAAAATAATAACTTATACTTTTTTAATAACGATATTTTACAGTGGGAAATATGCAAATTAAAATATCTGTAAGATCCAAAGAAAGTCTACCACCTTCTTCTAGTGGCCGTGGAATCTTTAAACCTATATTCATAAAGAATTTAGATTAAAGATGAACAGCAAATAAGGATTAAACATTTTTACTACAGAAATTTCTAACATACATAAACAGAAGAATATAGTGAACTCCATGTACCCACCTCCCAACTACAATACTCCTCAATTCATGGCTGCTCCTATTTCATCTCTACCCCACAACCAGCCCTAGCCATCCCCCTGATTATTTAAGTAAATCTTAAGACATTTTTTCATTTCATTCATAAACATTTCAGGGACTCGTTAAGATAGGGACTTATTTAAAAAATCCTCAATATCATTATCACAATTAAAACAAAGAATATCATCAACTATCAGTGTTCAAATTTCCTCAATTGTATTACAAATGTTTTATAGTTGAATTGTTAGACTCAGAATAAGGATCCAAACAAATTACAAAGACTGTATTTGGTTAATAAGTCTCTTAAATCTTTTAATCTATAGTCATTTAGCTTACTGATATCATTTATTCTGGATTTTGCTGATTGCTTCCCTGTGACTTCATTTAACTGTTATTCCTGTACATGTGTTGGCTAGTATTTCCATACTTCCAACATAAAGCCAAAGGGCTGCAGTGGTCGTGGTCATCATTGTCTTATTTCTTACATTAGTGGGAATGCCTCTAGTACTTCCTCATTAAGATTTTACTGAATGCTTTATAATAAATGGGTATTCAATTGTGTCAAATGCTTTTTCTGCATATTAGGAGATCATCATTTTTCTCCTCTGGATTGCTGGATTTTGTTTACTAATATTTTATTTAAGAGTCTTTATATCAATATTCCTAACTGGAACTCATCAGTAGCTTTCTTTTTTGGGCACAAATTTTGGTCCGATTCTGAGATCAATGTCATACGTATTTCAAAAAGAAAGCTGAAAGTGTTCTCTCTTTTCATATGGTCTTAAGCAGTTGTAGTAACACTAGGCTACCTGACCTTTAAGATTTGGTAGAATTCCCCTACAAAGTCATCTTGGCCTTTATAGAAGAGCTGTTTTACTATTTCTTCTATGGTGACTGGTCTATTTAAGTGTTTTGTTTTTAGCAGAGTTGATTTTGATAAACTGTATTTTTGTAGAAAAGTATCCATTTCATCTACGAAACAGAAAACTTTTAAAGTTTACCAGGTATTACAGATTATCAGTTGCATGTCCATCTTTCTATCACAAAGAATATTTTTTTTATCCACAGACACTAATGAATGTATATGGTTCTGAAAGACTACAGGAAATTTTTTTACATGTCAAACAAGTATAAATATGTAATCATCCATTAGAATAGACCCCAATTATTCATGTAGTAGCCTAAATATTTTCAAAGCAAAAATGTTATTTTGTATTACATTAAATGTTAAATATATTACTCAGAATAACATATTGTAGCCAACTCAAAAAAGTGGGGAGGGAAACAAGGAGCGCTATAGAGCAAAGTTCAACTATTGGAGAATTATGCTAAACTTCATGAATATTTGCCTTGAAAGGGTAGTTTTGACAACATCTTTTAAATGCTTAGTCTTCCAGTCTACAGAGGTGCATCTTCAATACTGTATCTTGGGTTAAGATCCCAGGCATGAAGACAACAATGCAGTCATACTTCCAATACCTTAATGAGGCAAATAAACTAAATAGGTGAATTATTTAAAAGAGTTTTTAGATTTATGTATGTGCATGGAGCACACAAAACAAGTATCACATTCAAACAGTTACATTCAAGTGCTTTGTGTATCTGGAACAAATTGGCATACGGCATATTTGACATAGCTGCAAACTGACATATTCTGACAATATGCAATGGGAAATAAATATCACTACCTTTGCAGCAACTTGCCAATAATGAGGAAAGAATAATGAAAAAACAATCAGACAAATCCAGATTGTGGGGCAGTCTGTAAAACAGATGGTCTAGACCTGTGCTGTATAATAAGATAGCCATTAGCCACATGTGGCAATTTAAAATTAAATTAATTAAAAGTAGATAAAATTAAAAATTCAGTTCCTCAGTTGCACTAGTCACATAACAAATGCTCAACAGCCACTTGAACCTAGTGGCTACTTTATCAGGCAGTCATGAAAGGAAAAAAAAGGCAAAGAAAAGTTTCTAAACTAAACAATACTAAAGAAAATTGAAAATTTAAATGCAATGCATGACTCTTGACTTGATCCTAGATAGGTAAAACCATAAAGTATATTTTGGAGCTAATTAAGGAAATGTGAATGTAGGCTGTTCATTAGAGATACTGTATAAATGTTAAATTTGTTAGGAGTGATAATGAATGGTATCATAGTTATGCAGAATGTTCTTGTTTTTAGCAGCTACATGCTGGAATATTTAGAGATGAACCGTCATGATGTCTATAACACACTTTTAAACGCTTTTGCAAAAGTTAAGGGTAGATATCAAGATAGGGCAAAAACAGCAAAATATTCACAACTGATGAACGTGCGTGAAGAGTATATATGGTTTAAGTACTACTCTGTCAACTGTTTTGTTGTTGTTGTTGTTGCTTTTTTAAATAAGTTTCACCTTTTATTTGTAGAGGGAAAAATCCTACACAAGACACAAAGAAGTTACAAAAACCTTTCCAAGCTTCAAGTTTTTGGTTAAAAAAAGATCTACTTGCTACATCAAATAGGGTCATTTAATGTCTGATTTGATTTTGATGAATGATAACAAATTTGTAGACCAAAATTTAGTCTGAGGTCAGAAGACCAGAATATACTAACAAGCCTCAAGATACAGAACATGTGCAAATGGAAGTTCAATTCTAAACTGCCCTGCATGCAAACTTCCGGAGAGGAAGACTTGATTTAGAGGGCATGAGGGGAGCTCTCTGAAGCTATACTATGTACTCTTAGCAAATATGAGAGAAAAAAAGATATAGTTTTAAATTTTCCCAACTTCAATAAGTACTTTCAAAAACTAGAAGTCATTATGTTCACAAAAACACTCTTACTTCTGAATAAGAATCTATCAAGATTCTTAACCTTTTGAGTATCACAGCTACACCTTTTGCAATATCCCAAACCTCCCTAAAGGAGATACATGTTTTCTTACTCTGGCTCCAGTCAAATCAGGAGTTTCAAAACTATAGCATGTTTAAAATCAATAACTGTATATAGCCTCTTAGTGGTAAAACTGATGACTGAAAATTGTTATTCCAAGAAACCCAAAATTTTATTTTAAAATTGTCAGTACATTTTTGTAATGCTTATGTTTAAACCTACTTATGACACAGGTTTTCATTCAGTGACTTATTCTCATTAAGTTTCTATTTGTATTGTGAGAGCGATGACATTTCTTGGAAACACATTACCAGTTTTAAATATTTAATATTCTGTTAAGATCTAAATAGTTCAAAACTTTTAATTTCTTGACACCTGATGGAAAAAAATGAAAATGTTTTAACAGCTTTCATTGTATTCATAACATTTGCATGAAAGCTTTTTTTTTTTTCTTAAAATTTATTTTTTCCTGCCATTTCCCTACCTGAGGCCAAAATGCTGGTATCACACTTAGCTGATGTGTAAAGAAATACTCCTGTAGCTAACTAAACAGCATGACTGTTCGCTCTTAAGATGTTTCCATGCAAACACGCTGAGTATAAAGAGAAAAAATACAAAGATGTAAACATAACAGTTTACAAGTCAAATGATTTCCGTAATTTTCCAAAAGGTGTCACAACCCTGACTTACACAACATGTTCATACTTTCTAACTGGATATTGTAATTTCAAATGATTATGTAACAGTTCTATTGTAAATAAATATTAATTATACTTCCATAACTAAAAATAACTAGCGCCAGTACCATATGTTAAAGATAGTCTTTGAAGACATACCTCCCCACCTCCCCCCACAAAGAATCTCTCATATTTACCTGACTAGACTGTCCTTATTCAGCACAAATTTGAGGGACTTACAGAAAGGACTGCAGCCCCACGAGACAGATCTGCTTTAATGTATTTGATATACATGCTTTCATATATCAGCTTTAATTTGAGGTAACATTTTTTTTAAATCATTGTTGGATCTGCCAATACGATAACTTTATAACAAGAAAAATTAAGAAATATTTACTTTGTTATAAAGGATCTGCCAAATTGGATAAACAAATCAGCTACCATAAAGTGCTACTTCTGAATTTTACTTCCTTCCTGAATAGCTCTCAAATATAAACATACTGCAATATAACTATTTAGATTAGATAGTTTTCTAAAACTTTTAAGTTCTTAAGTCTTCAAGTGATTATTTAGAATAACTTATTCTTGAAACTCTGGAAAACACATCCAACACTAAAGTCACAGTTGGTTCTAAAACAGAATCAATAACTAACACGTCTTTACTTTTCGGGGCAAAAATACATTAAAAAAAAATCTTAAAATGGCTACTAAAATAGCTCAGAAAGCAGATTTTTTTTTTTAAAGTGACAAAAATATTAGTAGGAGAAATTCAGGAAAATAGTTTAGGATGGGGGCTTAAGATTATAATACACACAGACAAAACCCAACAGTCAACCAGTGAATTTACTTTTAAAGTTCTTATTTGAAAGTACTCTGAACTAGTAAAAGATAAAACGTGAAAACAGTTAATTTCATTTTTTGGCAAATACAGTAAAACCTTGGATTGTGAGTAACTTGGTTTACGAGTGTTCCGCAAGACGTGCAAACATTTCTATTAGGTTGGCGCAAAAGTAACAGCAATAATGGCAAAAATCGCTATTACTTTTACACCAACCAAAGAATACATTTTAACTTGGTAAATGAGTGATGTCTTGCAATATGAGTAGTTTGTTTCCGGAACAAATTATGCTCGCAAACCAAGGTATTACTGTAATGGCAAATGGAAAATATAAGATAATTTCACTTTTAAGTCTACATACGTAGCCTTTTGGAATATCTGTGTCCTCATTGCTTCCAGGGTCATTTTCTAAGTGCTGCTTGATTTTTTCTTCTAATCCCACGGCATCTGCTCCTTGATACTGATCAATTCTCACTTTGTTTCGAAAAAACAAAAACGTAGGTGTTGCTGATATATTGTTGGTGGCAGCTGTTCCCTAGAATTGAAAGTTAGACAGCATTATGAATTAAAACTAATCTTAAACCACTTTGAATATTCTTTCTACATCTCCAAGAAAGATAAATATCACAAACATGGGCTAAAACATGTAAAATAATTTATTCCTAATTGTTATTTAAGAAAAAGCAGGTCTATTCCCTAAATAATGTTACCCATTGGGGCACAACTATATTACATTAGCTTTACATCCACAATGAAGGGCAGCCCTGTATTTTTGTGCTTTAGTGTTAAATACTTCATCCAACAGACAATTAGCTTCCAATAAAGAAATTGTGCTTTACAACACCAAGCCACTCTCTCATAAGTAATTCTGTTTCCTAAATCCACTCTTACAGGAATGACTTCTGACCTCCCCTCAAGCACACTGCAACAGCTATCTTTTAAAACTCTACTCGAATTCCACAATTTCGTAAGACTAACTGCCGAATGGAAATTAGCTGACAACCACTGATTCATGGTTTAAACTTTTCATGAAAAAATCTAAAGGAAATAGTAAAGCCAATGTGTCACCTTACATATCCAAATACTATGAAGAGGTACCACAATATTGTTTTTAAAAAAAGCATAAAGTTTACATAAAGACGTCTTCTCTAAGCCTCATAAAAAAAAAGATAGACCCGTTAGAATAGTGCTGTCCAAAAGAAATATAATGCAAGACACAAATGTGAGCTATATATGCAATTTTAAATTTCTTAGTATCCCCGATAAAAAAGTAAAGAGAAGCTATGGCTACCACGTAGGGCAGCCCAGCTCCAGAAGACAGCACTTCCATTTAAGTGAATACTTAAGTAGGAGCCAGCATTGTCATCCAGTAGTATGTGCCGTAAGTGCTGACTAAACATGGAATACAGAGTTTACATCAACCAAATCCCCAACTACTATCGACAAATTACATAACATTCTAATATTTTTTTCACTGAAGACTATATTTTTAATGTTGGAAGGAGCCTTCCAAAAAGGTTTTTTCCAATATAACTCCCTCAGTATTTCTACACATGAAAATGCAGAACTGTAAGTAATAGCCACTCCAACTAAGTAATCAGGACAATCTACCTACAAAACTGGGGTGCAATCAAAAGTAATCAATATTTTAAAGTTTCTGCGGAGTATGCAGCTTTGGAGCAAAGGTTACACACTGATGAATTCAGATCCAACTCTAACAAAGAATTCTCTGCCACGGCTTTCTAATCAGCCAATGCCATTGTAGTAAAAGATAAAATTCTAGATTTGCAAAAAAAGAAACAAAGATATGTAAAACACAACCGCCAGGTGACCTACTAGTTTAACAACATGTTAGTTTTATAGCAGAAGTCTATTACTATAAACAAACCCAAAAGTAATTAATAATTGGACTATCCTTCTTACTAATGCAGCTATAATGGCATTTGTAATAATCATGTCAATATAACATTTTCCTATCTTCAAAAGAATACTGTTTGCATAAAGAGATAAATAAATAAAAGATGACAATGTCAAAATACAAACTGACTTATAAATTTTTTTTTTAAAAAGGACTCCTTTCCCTTACCTGACACTGATGTACGTCTACTTCCAAGAAAACTGCCTGCGGATACTTATTACTCATAGTGCTGAATGCTGGGGCAATCCTTAAACATGGTCCGCACCTGTGAGAAAGGTAAAAGAGATGACTGGCAAAATAACACCAAAGATTGTATTAATTTATACTCTAAAGAACTTTGTTGATTAAAATATAAAATAAAATAAACAAGCTCTGACCATGCTGGCTTTAGGCTTTCTAATCTTTTCCACTGGGCTATACTGAGATATACTTGCATCAACACCACATTGTCTTAGTGACTACAGATCTGTATTATATACAGATCTTGAAAACTAATACTGTTGAGTCTTTCAGCTTTATTCACTGAGAGAAATTAAAGAAGGTCTAAATATTGGAGGAATATACTATTCTTATGAATTGGAAAATGCAACACTGTCAAGATGTCAATTCTCTTCAATTTGGTCTTTAGAGTCAATGTAAAATCCCAGGTGGTTTTCTTGGAGAAATTAACAAATTTAAATTCTGAAACTTATAGGGAAATACCAAGGATAGCCCAAGCCATTTTGAGGTTCAAAGCTGAGGAAGTTACATTACCAGATATTCAGAAATATCATAAAGCTTTATAAATTAAGAGTGTACAATGATAAACAAAATGACCAACGTAAGAAGAATAGAGAAACAGACCCAGACCCATGCCATACACAGTAACTAAACGGATTTATGAAACAGTTGACACAGCAGTGCAGTGGGGAAAGGATGGCCTTTTTAATCAACAGTGCTGAGTCAACTAGACAGCCACAGGGAGGGAAAAGGAGTCTGGACCCCTACCTCACACCATTCACAAAAACCAATTCCAGATGGATTATAGATCTAAATGTGAAAGGTAAAACATTGAGAGTTTTAGGAAAAAAGAGAGGATACTTTTAAAACCCTGTAGTAAGCAAAGATTTCTTTCTTTCTTTTTTTAATATGCAGGCAGTGTTTATTAGCAATACATTCTCAGGGAAGAGAACTGGCCTAGCAAGGTGGGGGAGGGAGGG